>NC_057741.1:849982-885228 GCF_004010195.1 Chiloscyllium plagiosum
CCCCCGCCTCCACCCCTCACTGTCTTTATCTGTAGCTCCTCTATCCCCACCGCCAGTCCTGAAGAAGGGTTATACCCGAAACATTGACTTCTCCATCACCTGATGCTGCCTGGCTTGCTGTCTACTTCCTGCTTGTCTAACCAGGGAACAGGCTATCTTGTACCTGCTAATAAGTGATGAAGCAGGTTTAATAATTGACCTCCAAGTAAAATATCTGCTGAGAAGTAGTTCTCTTAACATGATAGAATTCAATAATCAATCTGAGTGTGACAAATTTGAGTCAGAAATCACTATGTTTAACTTAACTGAATAGTATATAATGAAATGAGGATCGAGTTAGCTAAAGTGGACGAGGAAGATAGATTAAAAGCAAATACAGTGGCAAACATTTAAGGAGGTAGATTAAAAGCAAATACAGTGGCAAACATTTAAGGAGGTAATTCACGACTCTCAGCAAAAATATATTCCAGTAAGGAGGAAAGGATTCCAAGAGAGGGATAAACCAACCATGGCTAACCATGGAAGTTAAGGAGAGTATGAAGTTGAAAGTAAAAATATATAAGGAGGTAAAAGTCAGTGATTTCCGTGAAGATGGAATAAATTCACTATCCAGCAAAAGAGGACAAGCAAATATAATAAAAAGAGAGAACATAAACTACAATGTCAAACTGGCAAGGAATATAAAAACAGATAGTAAGAGATTCTTCAAATAGTTAAAGAGGAAGAGTCATGTCAAAGTAAACATTGGCTGCTTATGTAATGAATCTGGGGAGATAGTTATAGAATCCCTACAGAGCACATAGAGACCATTCAACCCATTGAATCTGCACCAACTCTCCAAAGAGAATCACAACCCCCACCCTACCCCATAACCACACTTTTACCATAGCCAGCTTATCTAGCCTGCACACTATGGAACAATTTAGATCGGCTAATCCACTGAACCTGCACATCTTTGGACTGCGGGAGGAAAATGGAGCACCTGGAGAAAACCCACACAGAGACGGGGAGGACATGCAAACTCCATACACCCAGTCACCCAACACTGGAAGTGAACCTGGATCTCTAGCCCAGTGAGACAGCAGTACTAACTAAAAAGCCCTGTGGTTATGGGGATAAAGGAAATGGCAGAGGATTAAAACAGATATTTTGCATCAGTCTTTGCAGTAGAAGGTGTTTTGAAAATCCAACTAATACAGTTTTGAATCCCGTGAATATGGATAAGGAATTAAATGGCACCACCATCACCAGAGAATCAATATTAGGCAAACTAATGGAACTAAAGACAGATAAGTCCCCTGGTCCAGATGGTTTGCATTTGAAGATACTAAAAGAAATAGCTGTAGAGATAATGGATGCATTGGTTACAATTTTTCACAAAATCTTGGATTCTGGTGCCAGAAGACTAGAAAACTGCCAATGTGACACCCTTATTTGAAAAGGGAGGGAGGCAAAAATTAGTTAACTATAAGTTGATTAGTCTAACAGCTATCATTGGAATTAATTACGAAGGAAGTAAAAGCACCATATTTGGAAAATCATAATCCAACCATGGGGCGCAACAATCGCCAGACAGGGATGTTCCCTCCCCTTCAAGGAACACTTCAGTGGTCTAGGACATGTGGTCTTGGATCTTTGGGTGACTATCCTCCAAGGAGGACTTCAGGATACGCAACAACGCAGAGTGGCTGAGCAGAGGCTGATAGCCAAGTTCGATACCCCTGGGGATGGCCTCAACCGGGACCTTCAGTTCATGGCACACTACAGGTGACCTCGCTACATTATACTCTGTCTCACACACACACACACAAGCACACATACACAGACATTCTTATATGCTCACACACTCACACAGACCCTCTCTCATACACGCATTCTCTCTCACACACACGCACACACACACATATACGCACACACCCACACTCACAACCATGCACACACCCTCTTACAGGCTTATACACCAACACACTCATACACACACTTTATCAAGCATGCACACATGCAAACACACTCTCTCTCACGTGTACTCACACTCACATGCACATACTCACACAGTCTCTTTCATACACGCACACACACATATAAGTATAAGGGAAGCTAATGCTTCTAAATAAACCTGTTGGACTGTAACCTGGTGTTGTGCAATTTTTAACATAATCTAATCACATTGATTCTCTAGTGATGGCTTCATGAAAGGGAAAACATATCTAACTAAATCATTACAGTTCTCCCAGGAAGTTCCAACATGAGTATATTAGAAGAGAACCAGTGGATGCATTGTATTTGGACAGCCAGAAGATACTCACAAAAGGCTAAGTCATAAGAGTCTATGATGTTAGTAAATTGGCGTGGATTGAGAATCAGTTAATGGACCAGAAACAGCAAATAGAGATAAGGAGCTCTTTATCAGGTTGGCCACCCCCTGTAACTACTAGTGTTCCACAGGGACTAATACTAAGACTGCAACTGTTTACAATATATGTTAATGATATTGGGGAAAGGAATCAAATGTTTTGTAGCCAGATTTGCAGACAACGCAAAATAGGGGGAAAAGCAAGTTGTGAGAGGATACAGACAGATAAGTTAAAAAAGTTGGCAAAATTTGGTAAATGGCGTATAATGGGGAAAATGTGAAGTTATTCATTTTGGACTGGAGAACAAAAAGCAAGTTTTAAAAGAGAAAGTTGCAACAAGCTGCAACACAAATGGATTTGTGCATGAAACACAGAAATGTAGCACATAAGTCAGCATATAATTAGGAAGGCTATTGGAATGTTAACCCTTATTTCAATGGGGTTGGAATATAACAGTATGGAAGTCCTACTGCAAATGTACAAGGTGCTGATACTCTACATTATGATTAGATTCCCTACAGTGTGGAAACAGGCCCTTCGGCCCAACAAGCCCACACAGACTTGATGGACCTTTCTTGTGCTGTAATTCTCTATGACTCTATTAGGTTAGATTCCTTGCATTAATTTGGGGTAAATACACGGTAGGGAAATGGATCTGAGTGGGTTACTTTTCAGAGGGTTGGTGTGGACTTGTTGGGCTGAAGGGCCTGTTTCCATACTGCACACTTCTTTAGTTGTAGGTGTCCTTCATAACACAAAGTGTTTCGTTGTCAACAATGGTTACAGTATAAGGATGCACATTGTCTGGCATACGCAGCCTAGCCAGTAAGGGAGCCATGGTGACTGATCCCAGCAAACCAGACTGGGCAGGCAGGAGGGACTGAAAACAAAAAGGGTTCAAAACAAAAGGGACACAACAGAAAAGTTACTGATAGGAGTCTAAATATATGGCAGAGAAATAAACTTAAGGTATGTGGTTGTTTGGGGTACCAGAACGTTCCTGGGAAAGAGAAGAAACAGCAAGGCAAAGGGGAGAGTTACAGTGAAAAGACAAGAGTGAGAAGGAAGAGTGAGAGCTTCACACTGAGAGTGGGGCATACACCATTCCTGGGAGAGCAAGACTGATGTATGAAAAGAGACTCAAACAGTTCGGACTATATTCACTCATGTCCAGAACAATGAGGGGAGGATCTCATAGACACCTATAAAATTCAAACTGGATGGCACAGAGTACATACAGGAAGGATGTTCCAGATGACCAGGGAGTCCAGAACCAAGGGTCACAATCTAAGGATACAGAGTAGGCCATTTTGGACTGAGATAAGCAGAAATGTCTTCACCCTCAGACTGATGAGCTTCTGAAATTCTCTGCCGCAGAAAATGTTTGGGGCCAAAACATTGGATATTTTCAAGTAGGCGATATATATATAGATTTTAGGGCTAAAGAAATCAAAGGGTACAGGGAGAAAGAAGGGGCAGGGTACTTATTTGGATGATCAGCCAATGGTACATAGACTCAGCAGTCCGAATGGCTGACTCCTGCTCCTGTTTTCTATGTTTCCAAGTTTCATTGGTGTCATAAGGTGCACCAGCAAAGTTAAAGGAGCAGAAGAACTGAACAAGGGGCAGTGTAAAGTTAAGTGTGGGCATAGGAAACTGAATGTGTCTGGGTTCAGGGGAAGCTCAAGAAGGTCAAGGGAGATCAGATGATGACCACAGCAATAGGGGAGATAGAGGGATGAAAGCAGGGATGTCAAGGGAAAGGAGAGGTCTATCTGCAATGTTGGTGGGGAGTACTGCGGGTCAGAGGAGTGGTGTTAAGGGTGAAAGAATTGAAAGGAAAACTCACACTTGCTATTGTTCTCTTCAGATTGGTGAAAAATATTGATGCACAAGAATGTGCAAATAAAATGGGGTGGCGGGGGTGGGGTGGAAACGAAGCATCTAAGGCTTGTTCCTATACCCGCCCCAGAAAGTGAATCAAAACAGAAACCAAAGGAAAAAAAGGGTCTACAAGTGTGCAGTTAGGGACTTAATGCTGAAATGAAGTACTCACACAGTTAAACGGCTAACAGTCTCTCACCACTTATAGCACTAACATGCTAACCCTTTTGCCTAATGCTTTGACCTCTGAACTAAAGGATAACTCAAACTTATCAGGATTGATTGTAGCGGTGATGGGGGTGTTGGTCTATATAAGCTGTGCAGGAATGCTCACTATCCTGGAGTTGAGGTTGCAACAGAACCTGCAAGAGAACATTGCAAAGTAGGAGAACATAAATCCTGGCCAAAGCTCAGAGCCCACATGACTTACCTTGGGAGTTGAGGATACAGTGAGATCTTTGAGGGAGCAGCTGGTGCGGAGTTTGAAACAGAGTGGAAAGCAGAAAAGCTGTAAATTCATTTGTTAGTAAGAAACTTCTGCTAGGAATTGTCTACAAATTGCTGTAAGTTAGAAAATCCTATACTTCTTGAAACAATCAGTTTCACTTGTATTTAACTAACAATGTTAGGACCAATATAACAAGGTGATAAAAGTAACAGATGGGAAGAAAAGGTTAGATTTAAAGTAAGGTCTCCCAAGTCTTAAGGCAAGGCCTTGCAATACAGCAGGAGCATTCCGAGTTACAGGAGGTGCCCAGCATAATTTTACTTCTTTAAATGGAGTACCTAACAAGCTTAATCTAAAACAAAGTCATCACAGAGGTACTTGTACCTGTGATAGTCCTTCCTGAGCTATGTGAGGTCATGAACACTTCCTGTGTCCCTAGTCCCTAGTCACCATATTTACAGGAAGTGTGTTCAACTGCATTTACTAGCTAATCACACATCTGAGCTGGTGTGGTGGGTGGTCTCACTGTGGAGCAGCTGTGATGCTGAGATTATACTGAGCACAGACAGTGAGGTGGTCACACTGCAGGTAAACACTGAATACCCTGTAGACAGAAAGTGACCATTAGGCAGAGTAGAGGAAGACAGGAACTGCAGGCATCTCGTGCTGCAACCCTGTCTTTGTTATAGTGTACAAGATACTTCTAGGAATGGGTATTTGTCAGGGATAATAACAAGTGCCAGGTTCATGCACCACGGGCGGCTCTGGTACACTACAGGGGAGGATAAAGAGTGGCAAGGCTATAGTGATAGGGGATTCATTAATAGGGGGAACTTCAGGTACAAAACTGCAGGAGGTTATTACAGAAATTCATTAATGTTTGTTCAAAAACGCTTTCTGAATTTATGACCTCTTCCACCTAGAAGGGTAAGGACAACAGATACATGGCAACACCATCACATTGTTCTATTTATTCCTCACTCCTAATTGCCTGTGAGAATGTGATGGTGAGCTGCCTTCCTAAGCTGCTGCAGTCCATCTGTTGTAATGTATTCCCACCGTGCTATTTGGGAGTTAGAGGATTTTGATCCAGCCACAGTGAAGGAATGGTGATGTGGTTCCAAATCAGGATGGTGTGTGGCTTGGAAGGGAACTTGCAGCTATCCAAGTAATCTGCTGAAGGACGAATTGCCAGACTGTGGTGAGATTGTGACAAATTCCCCTGAGAACTGTCACCTTGTCATTCAAGTATTGACTATGATGAGATACATTTGGGGAATGTGTTTGCCACACTTCAACAGCTAGTGTTACGTTCAAATTATGACATACGAATGTGGGGATTGCAACCCTGCTTTGAGTGTAAGGGTGAGGTCAAGCTATGTATGCAAGACTTGATTCACAATTTCTAAATCTTAGCGAGATGTGAGTGAAAGTCGTCTTGTGAATTAAGTATTGTGTGAAGTTAAGGACACATGAGGATGATTTCACTGATTTTGACCTCATGTAAGGTTGTAAAACCATTTTTGTCGCCATACCTAGACTTTTGAGATTGGTACTAATGACAATGATCACTGCTATCATTTACAGTCTCAGCTTTCTTGGTATGTGCCCGCAGCGTCTACCAGTGCCCTAAAGGAAGAGAGCCTCTCTCTTCCTGTCCACATATTATACCATACCTTCCAGTGCTGCATCAGATAAATTTGGGACATTCTCCTTGGCCTGTTGTACTATTTCTTGAGCTTCCACTTGGTCCTCCACTTTTGCACACTCTCTTTTTAAGGAACATCCTTGTCTTAAGTTTGTAGGCTGTATTGAAGCGGTGGAAGCTAAGATGCACACTACAATCATCAAAATCAATAGGTAAAGTTTATATGTTGTTTTTAATACAAAGCAATTAACTTGCACATTGGGATTGCCATGCCCAGTTTCTGGAACTCTCCAGTTTAGCTCCTTTTATAATCTCAGTTCTAGTCTCACCCTTATGAATCATTGATGCACCGGAATGCTCTGCTTCTATGTCATATGGAACTCCAGAATTTGCATAATAATTTAAGTGTGGTCCAACTGCTCAATCTTCTGTAAAGTTGAAGTTTCAGTGTTTTAGGGCCCTTCACATCTATCACTGTGTTGCATGGTTGTTATTCTAGTTTTGGAGAGATTACTGAATTGTAATCTGCATGTTCAAACAATAACAATAATAGTTAATTATATCTCAGCAATCTATGTAGAGTTTAAGTTCAATATAGCTTACTTTCTGAAGCCATGGTTATTCTCCTCCAGATTATGTATTTTCTCTCAGTTATGTATTGTCTTATGTTACTATTATGGAAGGTACTATTCACACAGTTCCAGATATTACTCTTTACAATCTTACGATATATCACAATTTTCAATTCTATTCTTCTCGCTGTAGTGCACTGTTTGCATATTTATGGATTTATGAAGCTATCTTGCAAATTTTAGTAACTATTAAAACTATACCTTTCACCTTTTTTCATTACATTTAGACCTTGACAAACCAAATTTCCCACATGATTTCCATCCAAATAGTACTAAAATTTGGAGTTTCAGCAATTTTTTTCTACTTTAAAATCTTTATGCCAGAATTGTCCTCGCATACAAAACCTGCCAAACTCCAACTTGACTGAAAGAAGCTCCCATGAATACTCCCATTTGGGAATGTTTCTCATATTACCCCCAGAATTCTAGTTGCCAAGGTCACTTATGGTCACATTAATGCATTGCTAAAAACCTTCAGCTGTAGTCAATTGATGGTTAATTGATGGCTCAGTCAAGTACTACCATGACACTGTTGTGGCACAGTAGTAGTGTGAAAAAAGAAGTACAGTGCCTCAGAATCCGAATTTAATTCATTCCGGGAGGCTGTTCGGATTACGAAAAGTTCGGATTCCATAGAACATAGAATATAGAACATAGAACATAGAACAGTACAGCACAGAACAGGCCCTTCAGCCCACGATGTTGTGCCAACCATTGATCCTCATGTATGCACCCTCAAATTTCTGTGACCATATGCATGTCCAGTAGTCTCTTAAATGTCCCCAATGACCTTGCTTCCACAACTGCTGCATTCCATGCTCTCACAACTCTCTGTGTAAAGAACCCGCCTCTGACATCCCCTCTATACTTTCCTCCAACCAGCTTAAAACTATGACCCCTCATGTTAGCCATTTCTGCCCTGGGAAATAGTCTCTAGCTATCGACTCTATCTATGCCTCTCATTATCTTGTATACCTCAATTAGGTCCCCTCTCCTCCTCCTTTTCTCCAATGAAAGAAGTCCGAGCTCAGTCAATCTCTCTTCATAAGATAAGCCCTCCAGTCCAGCCAGCAACCTGGTAAACCTCCTCTGAACCCTCTCCAAAACATCCACATCTTTCCTATAATAGGGCAACCAGAACTGGACGCAGTATTCCAAGTGCGGTCTAACCAAAGTTTGTAGAGCTGCAACAAGATCACACGACTCTTAAACTCAATCCCCCTGTTAGTGAAAGCCAAAACACCATATGCTTTCTTAACAACCCTGTCCACTTGGGTGGCCATTTTAAGGGATCTATGTACCTACACACCAAGATCCCTCTGTTCCTCCACACGGCCAAGAATCCTATCCTTAATCCTGTACTCAGCTTTCAAGTTCGACCTTCCAAAATGCATCACCGAAACTATTTTCCCCATAAGAAATAATGGAAAGTGAATTAATCCATTTCGGGACCCAAAAAAAAACATTTTCAAGGCACTTTTAACTGCAAATACACATGGTTAAGGTAAAATAAGATGAGTGAATGACCTAAATATCGAGTAATAATAATAAAAGAAATAAATGTAATAACATGGAAATAACTTCATTTACCTTAGTGAGGAGTGCTAATGATGAATGCACTTATTTGCTTCACTGCTCTTTTTGGGTGCCATGGTGGTGCAAAAGGGTGATAATTAAAAAAACAGCACAAATCATGGTGAAAACACAAGGTAAACTAGTGATGGACACACGAGAGGTGCTTTCACGACTACCTCCCAGGACGAACTGAACAAACAATGTCCGACCTGAACAGCACGTGGTGTTCGGATTCTGAAAATGTGTTCGGATTTTAGGGCAAAATTTTCTCGAAATAATTGTTCGGATTCCTAGTTGTTCGAACAATAGGGCGCTCAGATTCCGGGGTCACCACTGTACTACCATTAGGAGAACGTCTGTGCCTCAATGGAGTGTGCATTGGACCTTTATGAAGTAGCTGAAGCTGCCATTCAAACGTTAAGGGTTTGAGTCTCACCAGAGACAGGTTTGCCTACTAGTCTGAAAATGTCTGATCTTGGAAGCTAGGCAGACTCAGGATGGTTAGTGCTTGGATGAGTGACTGCCTGGGAATACCAAGAAAGGGCACTATTGAGGTTCAGTGGTAGTGTTCCTATCCCTGGACTGAGAGGCCTTGGTTCATGTCCTACCTGGTCTGGAGAGGTATAATAATATCTCCAAATAGGTTGATTTGGAAAAACAAGTTAAATAAAGAACAGGTACCACCATTGCTTCAAATTCAGGCTAAATTTGTTCAAATTGAGTCAATTGATTTGTCCTTGTTGTATCAGATTTGTGATCTGTTTAACTTCACTGCTTACTTCAACTAATTTTCAGTTTAATTCAGTTATCTTCTGGCCTTATCGGCCAAATACCAGGCAATAATTGATTAAAACTGATAATGGAGATTTTTTTTGTACTGATTCATGCAAACCTTTCTATCTTGTGTGATGTTGATGAGTTTGAGAGATTGGTCTTACCGATGGGGAGCAATGCTTAACCTACTTAGGGCAGGAATTTTCCCAGCAGCTGAATTACCCCAGCATTTTCAAGAAAGTTTGAAAAATGCACAAATTTGTGAGATCAATAGAAAGGAGGTATCTAGCAGCTAGACCAAACACTCCCAATCTCCCAACACCACATAGAAACAAGATGGCAACTGTTCCTAACGTAAAATACATAGCAGGAACCTGGCAATTCCAGCTCAATCGTTGATCCTCTGAGCCTCCATTCTGTAGGATTGAGCAAAAGTACACATCATCTAAAATTCTAGACAAGACCCTGCCTTTTCAATCTTTTAAAAGTAAAGGGGACAGCTGGGCTGAGGTCTGGGAAAAATACATAGATACAGAGATGACTGCTTGAAACCACTGTTCAGCCTGAAATTCCAATATACACCTCTTCTCTAACAGAACAATCAACTCAACATAACATTCTAGACTGAGCTAAAAATCATATAACACCAGGTTATAATCCAGGTTTATTTGGAAGCATTAACTTTTGAGGCACTGCCTCTTCATCAGGTCATGATTTGGAGATGCCGGTGTTGGACTGGGGTGTACAAAGTTAAAAATCACACAACATCAGGTTATAGTCCAACAGGTTTAATTGGAAGCACACTAGGCTTTCGGAGCGACAATCACGTGATGAAGGAGCGTCGCTCTGAAAGCTAGTGTGCTTCCAATTAAACCTGTTGGACTATAACCTGGTGTTGTGTGATTTTTATCTTCATCAGGTGGTCGCGAAACAGGTCTATAAGACACAGAATTTAAAGCAAAAAGGTTACAGTGTTCTAGAGCTCTAATGATATATTAAATAAATTTAGATTAAGTCTTTCATCTCTTAGAATGGGATATGCTAGTTTCGGCTCTTTAATATGTAAATCCCAGAACTCCTTTTTAAATTA
Organism: Chiloscyllium plagiosum; assembly: GCF_004010195.1. NCBI lineage: Eukaryota > Metazoa > Chordata > Chondrichthyes > Orectolobiformes > Hemiscylliidae > Chiloscyllium > Chiloscyllium plagiosum. The sequence goes on from NC_057741.1 coordinate 860,388, forward strand.
CATTCTCAAAACAGCTTCAGCTTTTCTACCAATAGGTGCCATCTCAGCTCAGACAATGCACTAAAGGTGTGAGGTTAAAGTCTGCCTGTGTCCCAATGTTGAGTCAGACTGGTTCGATTTCTAAAGTGGGGCTTAAATAATCTTACATGGATTCATGCAGTTTTTGAGCAAGACAAAATGTAATTCTGCAAATACAAATTCATCCCATAAACTTATATGCGTGTGTGTGTGTGTGCAGAAGAGACAGAGTGTGTGTGAGAGAGAGAGAGAGAGATGGGGTATTAGCCTGTGAGAGGGTGCATGCGTGGGTGTGAGTGCAGGGGGTGCATGGTTGTGCGTATGAGAGAGAGCTTGTGTATGAGACGGGGTCTGCGTGAGTGTGTGTGCGCGCACACGTGCACTGGTGTGTGTGCTCTCATGTGTGTGTAGTGTAGTGGGGTCACCTGTAGTGTGACATGAACCCAAGGTCCCGGCCGAGGCCATTCCCATGGGTACTGAACTTGGCTATCAGCCTCCATTTGGCCACTTTGCGTTGTTGTCTGTCCCAAATTCCACCTTGGAGGATGGTCACCCGAAGGTCCACGGCCAAAATACTCAGACTTCTGAAGTGTTCCCCGACTAGGAGGGAGTATTCCTGGCTGGAGATTGCTGTGCTGTGCCCATTCATCCATTGTTGCAGCCTCTGCTCGGTCTTGCCAATGTACCATTCCTCAGGGCATCCTTGCCTGCAGCGTATAAGATAGACAGTGTTGGCCGAGTCACATGAGCACCTGCTGCATACATTGGTGGTGTCCCCAATGGTGGTATCCATGTCGACACTCTGGCATGTCTTGTAGTTCTTATGAGGGCATCCTTCAGGGATCTGTCATGTTCCTCCTCATCTGAGCAGATCCTGTGTGTGCGTAGGGTTTGTCCATAGGGGATGGCTGTTTTAGTATGTTTCAGGTGGAAGCTGGAGAAGTGTAGCATTGTGAGGTTATCATTGATTTTGTGATCGAGTGAGGTGCTGAGGTGCCCATCCTTGATGGAGATGCATGTGTCCAAGAATGAAACAGAAATTAAAGAGTAGTCCATGGTGAGTCTGATGGTGGGATGAAACTCGTTGATATCACTATATAGTTGTTTCAGTGACTCCTCTCCATGGGTTCAGGGGAAGAAAATGTCATCAATGTACCAGGTAGAGTGTTGTTGGAGTCCTGCATAAAGAAGAAGTCTTGTTTGAGCCTGTGCGTGAAAATGTTGGTATATTGGGTGCAAATTTGGTCCCCATGGCTATTCTGTGTCTGGATGAAGAACTGACTGTCAAAGGTGAAAACGTTATGGTTGAGGATAAAGCTGAAGATTTGTAGGATGGTGCTAAGAGATTGGCAATTTTTGGTGTTGAGTATTGAGGCTGTTGCCGCAATGCCGTCATCATGGGGTATGCTGGTGTAAAGTGCTGACACATCCATTGTGACGAGGAATGTTCTTGGTTTGACTGGTCTGTGGATGCTGAGTTTCTGTAATAAATCTGTAGTGTCGTGACAGAAGCTGGGGGTCCCCTGTACAATGGGGTCACAGGATGCCTTTGACATAGCTAGAGAGGTTCTCACACAGGGTCCCATTGCCGGATATGATGGGATGTCCTGGTGTCGGCTTTGTGTATCTTCGGAAGGCAGTAGAAGTTGCCTACACGAGACGTATGGGATGAGAGTACGTAGGGAAGCCTGAAGGACTGGATCCAAAGTCTTGATCAATGTTTTTAGTTCAAGGGTGAGCTCTTTGGTTAGATCAGCAGGTAGTTGCCTGTAATTTTCCTGGTTGTTCAGTTGTCGGTACACTTCCTTGCTGTAAGCTGTTCCTTGCTATGTCAAAGGCAGCTTGAAACTCATTGTACAGGGGACCCCCCCACCCCCAGATTTCTTACAGAAGCTCAGCACCCACAGACCAGTCAATCCGGGAACATTCTTCATCACAATGGACACTTCAGCACTCTACACCAGCATTCCCCACGATGATGGCATCAAAGGAACAGCTTCAGTATTTAACTGCCAATCTCTGAGCACCATCCTACAACTCATCCACTTTATTCTTGACCACAACATTTTCACCTTTGAAAACCAGTTCTTCATCCAGACACACAGAACAGCCATGGGGACTAAATTTACATCCCAATATGCCAACATTTTCATGCATAGGTTCAAACAAGACTTCTTCTCTACACAGGATCTCCAATCAACACTTACACCAGGTATATTGATAACATTTTCTTCCTCTGGACCAATGCTGAAGAGACATTGAAACAACTACACAGTGATATCAATGAGTTTCATCTCACCATTAGATTTACCACAGACTACTCTTTAATATCTGTCTCATTCTGGGACACATGCATCTCTATCAAGGATGGGCACCTCAACACCTCACTCTACCACAAACCCACGGACAACCTCATGATGCTGCACTTCTCTCGCTTCCACCCAAAGCAAACTAAAACAGCCATCCCGTACAGACAAGTCCTGTGCATACACAGGATCTGTTCCAATGAGGAGGAATGTGACGGACATCTCAAGGTGTTCAAGGATGTCCTCAGAAGAACAGGGTATGATGCTCAACGCATTGACCACCAGTTCCAACATGCTCAAAAACTTCATGAAACCATGTAAGATTATTTAAACCCCACTTTAGAAATCGAACCAGTCTGACTCAACATTGGGACACAGACAGACTTTAACCTCACACCTTTAGTGCATTGTCTGAGTTGAGATGGTGTCTATTGGTAAAAAAGCTGAAGCTGTTTTAAGAACTTAAAAGGAGTTCTGGGATTCACATATTAAAGAAACAAAACTAGTATATCCCATTCTAAGAGATGAAAGAATTAATCTAAATTTGTTTAATGCATCATTACAGCTCCATGCTATAAATTCTGTGTCTTATGGTCCTGTTTCACAGCTACCTGATGAAGGAGCAGCGCTCTGAAAGCTGGTACTTCCAATTAAACCTGCTGGACCATAGCCTGGTGTTGTGTGATTTTTAACTTGTCCACCCCAGTCCAATGCCAGCACCTCCAAACCGTTCTGGACTGAAACTAACATTTACACCACGGGTTACCCAGCACAACCTACAGAGATACTGAACATTCAACTTTAATCAAAATCAATTTACACATTCTCTTGTCTATCAGGAATCCAATTGACTTCAGAAGGAAACACAATGGGCAACAAAGATTTGAGAGGAGATAACAGAGCGCACAGTGTATATAACTGCCAGCTTGACCTGAACTGAGAAGAGAGCCTTTTTTTCAAAAAGAACCTTCTGCACAAACAGTTTCCCCACAGGCTTCCAGCACCAAAAAACAGCGTCACAACCAAGGAACCACAGACAGAACAGAGAAAGGAACCACGGGGAACCAGAGGGGACCTGAGGGAACCAGAGGGGACCAGAGGGAACCACAGGGGACCAGAGAGGACCAGAGAGGACCAGAGGGAACCAGAGGGGACCAGAGGAATCCAGAGGGGACCAGAGGGAAACAGAGGGGACCAGAGAGGACCACAGGGGACCAGAGGGAACCAGAGGGGACCACAGGGAACCAGAGGGGACCAGAGGGGACCAGAGAGGACCACAGGGAACCAGAGGGGACCAGAGGGAACAATAGGGGACTAGAGGTAACCAGAGGGAACCACAGAGGACCAGAGGGAACCACAGGGGACCAGAGGAAACCAGAGGGAACCAGAGGGAACCACAGGGAACCACATGGAACCACAGGGGTCCAGAGGGGACCAGAGGGAACCACAGGGAACCACAGGGGTCCAGAAGGGACCAGAGGGAACCACAGGGGACCAGAGGTAACCACAGGGAACCAGTGGGGTCCAGAGGGGACCAGAGGGAACCACAGGGAACCACAGGGGACCAGAGGTAACTAGAGTGGACCAGAGGGGACCACAGGGAACCAGAGGAAACCTGAGGGAACCACAGGGAACCAGAGGGGACCACAGGGGACCAGAGGGGACCAGAGGAAACCAGAGAAAACCAGAGGGGACCACAGGGAACCAGAGGGGACCACAGGGAACCAGAGGAGACCACAGGGGACCACAGGGGACCAGAGGGAACCACAGAGAACCAGAGGGAACCACAGAGAACCAGAGGGGACCAGAGGAAACCAGAGGGAACCAGAGGGGACCACAGGGAACCAGAGGGGACCACAGGGGACCAGAGGGGACCACAGGGGACCACAGGGGACCAGAGGGAAACAGAGGGGACCAGAGGCAACCAGAGGGGACCAGAGGGACCACAGGGGACCAGAGGGGACCACAGGGGACCAGAGGGAAACAGAGGGGACCGGAGGGGACCAGAGGGGACCACAGGGAACCAGAGGGAACCAGAGGAAACCAGAGGGGACCACAGGGAGCCAGAGGAAACCAGAGGGGACCTGAGGGAACCAGAGGAAAGCATAGGGGACCACAGGGGATTACAGGGTACCACAGGGAACCAGAGGAAACCAGAGGGGACCACAGGGGACCACAGGGAACCAGAGGGGACCACGGGGAACCAGAGGAAACCAGAGCGGACCATAGGGGACCAGAGGAGACCACAGGGGACCAGAGGGAACCAGAGGGAACCAGAGGGGACCACAGGGAACCAGAGGGGACCACGGGGAACCAGAGGGAACCAGAGGAAACCAGAGCGGACTACAGGGGACCAGAGGGGACCACAGGGGACCAGAGGAAACCAGAGGGAACCACAGGGGACCAGAGGGAACCAGAGGAAACCAGAGCGGACCACAGGGGACCAGAGGGGACCACAGGGGACCAGAGGAAACCAGAGGGGACCACAGGGGACCAGAGGGAACCAGAGGAGACCACAGGGAACCAGAGGGGAACCAGAGGGGAACCAGAGGGAACCAGAGGGGACCAGAGGGAACCAGAGGGAACCATAGGGGACCAGAGGAGAACCAGAGGGAACCAGAGGGGAACCAGAGGGGACCAGAGGGAACCATAGGGGACCAGAGGGGACCAGAGGGAACCAGAGGGGACCAGAGGGGAACCAGAGGGAACCAGAGGGGACCAGAGGGAACCAGAGGGAACCAGAGGGGACCAGAGGGAACCAGAGGGGACCAGAGGGAGCCAGAGGAAACCAGAGGGAACCAGAGGGGACCAGAGGGAACCAGAGGGAACCATAGGGGACCAGAGGGAACCAGAGGGGACCAGAGGGAGCCAGAGGAAACCAGAGGGAACCAGAGGGGACCAGAGGGAACCAGAGGGAACCAGAGGGGACCAGAGGGAACCAGAGAGGACCAGAGGGCACCAGAGAGGCAGAGCAGAGAATCTGAAATTGGGAAACCAAACCAAGGGCATCATCAGAACAAAAGACATCCAAGAGGGAGAGAAGCCAACCAAGCGCTATCCAAATAAGAGCTTCCAAACACGGGCCTGTTCCAAATCAAGAGAACCAACTGCAAGAACCTCAGCGATTGGAAACACTTTAAAACTGTGTTTCCCTCAGTGGTGAGTGGAAATTTCCAAGGTCCCAAAGTTCCGACCTAACCAGCAGAGAGGGGAAGGTGCGTGGTGACAGTGCATGGAACCCCAAGGGTAGGAAACCTGATTAAAGTTTCTGTGAGTGAAACTGCTGTTTAGTTCTGATAGTGTTTAACCTGTTTAATTTAATAGCATATTTCATTAATGTCCTGTGCTAAATTGATAATATTAATTTCACCTTTTATTGACTTTATCCATATTTCTTGTATTATACTTATCTTTTGTCATTGTAACTGAATGCAGAGATTCTTTTGCCCTTAAAAACTGGTTTACTGCCTTCTTCATTTCAGTGTCTAGTGTCCAGTGTCTAGAACAAGGGATCTGGGGGTGGTTTGAACCACCTAAAATCAGCAAATTACTGAGTGCACACCAGAACCCTACAATCCTGGACACCAAGTACCAGCATCTCAGGGCATACTTCATGGGCATGACCCCAACTCCCTTCCAGCAAGAGGTCATACCAATCACCAGTACTCCAACCTGCACTAAGTTGGAAAAAATGACAAGACAGGAGCCATAACAGTGTGCTGCATAGGTTATCAGGCAACTTTAGTAATATGGTGTGAGAAAATTCAGTACAGCTCAGTGAAAGAAACCCTCTGTGAAACTTACCAAAATTGATACCTTCGACATTTTCCAGTGGACTCCAATGTTTAAGGCACTTTGTCCCAATCACCCCAGTGCAATCCAGAATAGTCTAATCTAGACTCCAGATTATATTTTTAAATGCACCCTGGAGCATAAACATGTTGACCAGACTTTAGGTGGATCTATGGTGGTTGGCAATGGAAAGTCAGGTTGGTCATGTTCTGACTGCTTCCCTTGCTCTTCATAATGCCTGAAAATGGGTGGAAGGATTATAACAGGGTGGTAATCACAAGAATATTTCAAAAGGCAATCCATCAATTACACCATAGTTATGTTGGGTATCTCTTGTCCTCACATCTGAACTGTTAGCTCCCCTCATAACCTCTCCAAATTCATGTGCAGCATCATCTTTATGGATAGCTTTCCATCACTTATCAATAATGTAGCTTTCTCTTTATGCATGCAAACTCTGTGTCCCACAGTCAGTGGCATTTATAAAACTCATAGCCTTCTCAGTAGTTGCTTCCAATTCTACACGTATCCATTTTATTATCTGTGTGTCTTTGTATTTTGTTATATAATGCATCCAAGAAACATCATGACGCGTTTTAAACACAATATTTTTGTCATTGAATGCAAGGAATATAATCCATTCCTTGTATTCACAGTTAGTTTTGGCTCACATTGGCATTTAAAGGTTCAAGGGTTGCCATGACTACTATAATTGATCATCGAGCTGCAGATTAAAAAAAATTTACATTTAAGCCATTTTAAGTTTCTGCGAGTACTAATTCCACCAGTTTGTTCCCTTCCACCTCAGGCAGGTGACCTGTTTGAATCACTACTGGGAGGCTGCAAAGTTTATTCAGTGCCCATGACCACAAAAAACAAGGGCTGGTGTTACAGTTGGAGTCACAGGGTGGACTAAAATCCCAGCAGTCTGAATTTAGGTCACCCCCTGCAGCCAGAGAGCAAATATTGACTTTTATAACGAGGTAATGTTATCGTACCTTCATGACATTAAGTTGAAGTTTTTCTTTTCATTGAAACAATACATAATACAATACTTTTCATCCTTTATTTTTAGTTTTGCTGCTTTTATTTGATCTACCTACTTAACTCAAGTTGCTCACTATCTGAAATTGGTGATAATAGCATCTCAAAATTAAATACCTTTGTGGAAACAAAATTCAGGGGATATGATAAATGAGTAGGCAAGCTAACTCAACCCATTTTACAGTTACTCCAAAGTCAAAATGAATCCCTAGGTGTTTCATCTCAAATGTTTTTGCACGGTTCACATTAAAGTTAATCCATGTGTCAAGACCAGCTGAGTGGAAGGAAATGTGCAACCTCTCACCCCAGGTTTCTCAGCTTTGCACAGATGACCCAGTTAAAGTTAATCAAATTCACCAGATGGAATTCAAAACAGATTGTTACTTTTAACAGGAGTTCAACATTTCAGTGTTATGGTGAGCAGGCAACCTTATTTACACCATCTGTCTTTCAACTTCACTGTTTATCAACTTTTTCATTAATATTTAAGCTCAAACGTTTTGGTTAGCATGGGTTCGTGAATAAGAAAAAAGTTTGCTCATGTGGAAATAAATTTTTACATTGACTCAAGTCCTTTGAATTTGTTGTTAATGTTTTCGCGGCTTGAAAAACGTTTAACAACTTCAACTAGAGTTAGTGTGACCATTTGACAGCACTCATCTAAGTTAGAATGTTGCCTTAAAGCCCAATGGCAAAATTAATGACATAAACTTGACTGTTTTTTCTATACATTTACTTATGAGTTGTAGTTTGTTGCATCCCCTTTTTCCAAAGCTGAAACTATACTCTTGAATCAAGAATGTCCACAGAGCCACAATTAGGATTTCCACTAAACTGATGTTGAAATTACATCTTTTAAATGGGGTCATTTCTGAGGCCCTGGACACTTATTATTAACAGGAACACAATGCCCTTCAAGACTAAATTGGGAGCCATGTATTCTGTGATTCTGTTCTTCCACTCAGTCACTTTCATCTCCACTTGTAATCCTACCTGTTAAACTTCAGGACTGTATGTCAGTCAACTGCTGGTATTACATATGTGTTCGATCCTGGACAGAATGTTTTTGTTTCCAAACTGATTTCTCGGGACTTGTTTTAGTTTGTTCTTGGGATGGCAGCATCACTGCCTGAGCCAGCAGTTATTGCCCATTCTTATTGCCATTTGAACTGACTGGCTTGCTTAGGCCTGTTCAGAGAGTAGTTAAGACTCAGATGCTTTGCTATGGATCTGGAGCTATGTGTAGGCAAGTCAGATAAAGGATGGCAGATTTCCTTCCTAAAGGACATTAGCAACTCAGTTGGGTTTCTGCAACAATTGATAATGGTTACATGGTCATTATTTGTCCAGCTTTTAGTTAATTCCAGATTTTCAGTGATTCATATTTCACCATTTGCCATAATGGGATTCAAACCCTTTCCTCAGAGTATTAACCTGGGTTCTGGATTACTATCCAGTGACCATACCACAAGATCACTGCCTGTCCAAAACCAAAACTATCCAACCAAAACAGCTTCTAGTTCTATTCCTTCTGATCTGTATAACTGTCATTACATCTCTCTCTCTCTCTCTCTCTGTCTTTGATGCAGTCTGCATTTTTGCTTGATCATGCTGTTATGAAACGTCTTGGGTAATTCTCCCACATTAAAGGTGCTAATTACAAGATTTTCTTGTTATTGGGTCATTGCATCATTGAAGGTGCATATTTCAGGTGAAATGTTGAATTGGTAAAATAGTTATTTAATGCATTCCTCTCATCAAACGAGAATAGAAACTGCCTTATATGGTAATTTGTTGCCCTCTTCTAGTAACCATTCCTGAGTTCTGGTGCTGATTGGACTGTGAAAGCTACCAGCTTGTCAGCACTTTTTTTAGCAGTATTTGCGGCTAGTCCTCCCGTCCACTGAAGGGCAGAAGTCAGATCTTGATTTGCTTAAGGCCACCCGTAACATATTAACATTGTGGGACTATCATTTGATACATTATCGACGTTCCTTCTAGCCGGGCCCCATAAAATTCCACCCTTTTTATAAATTTTTTAGACGCTGTTTGAGCCTTGAGCCCCCACAATTCATATCATTACCACCAGCCAAATGCAATGCCTTTCCATGCCACAATATAACCTCATTCACATGCCACACTCCCGATGCCACCCCATGCCCCGATCACTCCTATATCCTCTCTATCAACATATTCCCTCCATATCAATTTATTCTTCCACCTGTCTCTATTTCACTTATAGCCACATATCTCTTCAATGTCAAGTTATGCTCACTTTATGTGCCTGCTATTTCACCTCATACCCTCATACCATCTCCACTGTCCTTGACCTTGTGTTCATTATAGACAGTAGCCATGAAAATTAAATTTCAAAGTTCTAATAGTGCTCTTGTTTACTTATGTTCAATATTCAGAAAAGCTCCCATTTACAAATCTGTTCAAAAATGTTAAGTCTCCTTAAGTGTAATATCTGTTACAAAAACAGTTTATTCAGTTACCAGATTGATGGCAGAGTTACAATAGCCATACAGAATGATAACTTCATTAAAATTTTTAAAAATCAGATATTTTATTGATATGATGATATTTAGTGTTTTACAACTTTTATAAACAAAATACAAGCACTTTTATTGTTGGCAACTTATACTTTAAACTACCAAACAGAGCCTTTCCTTTATGTTCACTTTTCCTGGAACCCTAAAACATTTTATTTTCATTCCTTTCCTTTCTCTGTCTGGTAACTTTAACACCACAACTGCCTTTCATTTTGAGGGATTTCCCTGATGACTTGCTCTCTAGCATAAGCTGTATGAATCTTTCAGACTTATTTCAAGTCCTCATAAACTTAATCTTTCCAATCCAAACACTCGTTTCCATGCACATTCCTGAGCAGTGAACCATGGAAATTTTTATCCTCTAGCTGCTCCCTTACGAGGGGGTAACTAGTTTTGTCTGTGAGTTTCTGGGATGTTTTAGAAACTCTTCCTCTCAAAGCCCATTTTCACGGTACTGTGAATCAGGTAAGCCTTATAACCATGCAGAAATAGATCTGCAGACCGTGACATCTAAACATCAATGCTGCTGTCATTATCTCGAGGTGTGAACAGCTTATTCCTTCTTTCTAGCCCTTCAATCTTTAACAGCGACATCAACCAGACCTGATACCAGGCAGACTTCAGAAAGTCTTATATGAACAGCACAATTAAAGAACAGCACAATTTTATAAAATCTTATACTTGGAACAATAGTAATCCTTTAATAGCCTCTTTAATATGTCAAAATATGAACTAAACTCCTCTGCTTGAGCTTTTGTAATTCAGCCAAAAATTTATAACAATCTCCACTGCAATAATAGCCCTTGGAAAATATGAACAAAGAACTCTATTGAAATTATTTGAACTGAGGTCATTTTTTTTTCTAAAGTACATGATATTATCTGACAATCAAAGCAGTCCATCAGAAAATTTTCTTGCTTTCAAACTCTCATTAACTGCTACTTTATAAGATTTTGGATTCCAAAACCTTCAGATCATGACATTTAAATGGGCATCGTCCATCCTTCACAAGCCTTTGCGTCTGCTTCACAAATATTTGATTCCCACACTGAGTTACTACTCTGGATCAGCACAAGGAGGGTTTGATTGAACTCATCACCACTGTCAAATGGCCTTGCTGAATTGAGACTTCCTGCCAACAATGATTCACACCCCATCTCCCTCTCTTGCCACTATAAAGTGGAGTTTTGTAGGAAATGTCATTAGCTGGGTCTCATTTATCATTTTTAAAGGCCTCTTGAGATGGTCAAGATCTTTAAAAATCCCGAAGTGTCATTTTTACTTGAGTTCGTTGATTGTTAGGTCAGTCTGCTAGATAATAAAAGAAACAAATTTGCATTCTATTTAAGAAAGTTCAATTGACAAACAATTTGCATTCAAATAGGTTCATGTGTTCATTTGCATTTCACAAATTCAATCTTAACATTTCCTACATTCTTAGCCCAGACAGTAGTTGGCAGTGAATGAATGCAATAGTGAGAATTTTAATAAAAATAAGCATAGATTTAAGCACGGAATTGAAAACATTGCTTGAGCAATTAGAATTTTGAGGGGAGAAATTAGGTATCCCAAAACAAGTGTCAGGTTTATAGTGCACAATTATGGAATTGCTGGCAACAGATTTATTTAGTTCTTCTTACTCTTGTAACTGATTAAAGCATACAGCCCATGCTCTCCTGCTGTTCATTCTCTGCATGCATCAACTGGATACCAATACCATGAGTGACTTGAACTGCTTAAAGGCAGTCTGAAATTGTTAAAGGAAAGATGAAGGAACAGTGGGAGTTTTTATGCATGTGATACATTGACCAATGATTGAATATACAAGTGAGGAACACATGGGCGGCACAGTGGTTAGCACTGCTGCCTCACAGCACCAGAGACCCGGGTTCAATTCCTGCCTCAGGCGACTGACTGTGTGGAGTTTGCACATTCTCCCCGTGTCTGTGTGGGTTTCCTCCGGTCCGGTTTCCACCCACAGTCCAAAGATGTGCAGGTCAGGTGAATTGGCCATGCTAAATTGCCCGTAGTGTTAGGTAAGGGATAAATGTAGGGGTATGGGTGGGTTGCGCTTCGGCGGGTCGGTGTGGACTTGTTGGGCCGAAGGGTCTGTTTCCACACTGTAATGTAATGTAATCTAAATGTTTTCAATCAATACACTTGATTCCTTAGTGAGAGAGATGCAAAGAAATGCATCTCTCCTGTATCCACAGTAGTGCAGGATGTCTCCTCAAGCAACTTACTCAAAGGTCAAACTTGACTTTTGTTCCAAGAGCTTGGTTACAGTGCATGACAATTGATAATCCCACATGGGTTGTCAAGGGGAATGAGTTTCACCCAGGATGGGTTTCTGACCTAAAACAAATGCTGGTGAGATGAAAAGTCAGACCATAATTTTGAATCTGTTTGAAGTTATTTCACCCATCTTGGTCTTTGGCTCATCTTGAGCTACCTGCTCTTGAGCGACCTGCCTTTCCTGCCGCACATGCAGCTGTACTTGGATCCCTCAGGAAGAACAGAATGAGCAGCACTGGGAGTACCAATGGCAATAGCAGCACCATTTCTCCATGACACATTGTTGACATGGCAGAGAAGGTGGACTCACTTAACTGTGTGGGAGGTCTTGTGGCTCAGTGGTAATGCCACTGATTCTGAATCAGAAGCTTTGTGTTCAAGCTCTCCTCCAGGACTTGTTGGCCGTAGAAGGAACATTCATGATGCAGTTAAACAGGCTGATAATTAGCCGAACAACATGCTAATTGTTTCAATACCTTTGGCAGATAGTAAGAGTGAGAGACATTCATGGTCAGAATTGATCCATTTGGAATGTTGCACCTTAAGCTTTGAGGACTTGTCTTTCACTCTGAAACACAAAGAGATCTCTTTGTTCTGTATGAGCTGACATTGAATGAATGATACAATTCCTTGTAGAGCATTCAATCTGTAGCCAAGTATAGGAAAAGTCCAAATCAGTACAGTGGCAGTTAGAAGAAATAACACAGGAATGAACTTGTAAATTACTCATAGCACTGACCAAGGGCGGGTAGGTGGTTAGAACACTCTACACCATTTAATGTCAACTCAGCATTGTACACTGATTTCTGTCTCATCTACTTAGACTATACACTGCAAACACTGCAAGCACCCTTTCCTATGATGGTGCCTACTGCACATCTGTCAGTATTCTGCATGTCCTATTTGGAAGCCAATTTGCAGCATATGGAGGTCACCCAGCTCTTGTAAAAAGGGCACCACACAGCCTTATTCACCCTCAATGCCTCCTGACAGTTCCAAATGCCTCTTTCACTGTACGTAAGGCAAGGATCAGACAACGCATAATTTGTTGTAACGAACAGCTAAAATCAGAAATAAAATCTTGCTTTAAAATCCAAGACATCTTTTTTCTTAGCTAAATAATGATCACTGATTGGGTAGCAGCAACCTACTTCATAATAAGGACACTAGCAAAGCAGCCTTGCTAAAAATAACGGTCGCGTGAAGTATTTAGGCCACTCGCCACTAACATCTCAGCTCTTTCACAACTGTCCAAGTAGAATGACAGTAAAGTGTAAATTTTTCCAGAATCTTAAGTGGAATTTAAGGCAGTGTTCTGCAAGAATAAACAACTCATTTATGGATAAAAAGTTTTATCATAATTTCATCATGAAAATACTTAGTTTTACTTACAAATCATATTTGTAAATTAGAGGTTTTTGTCAGGAGTATTATTTTAGATGTTATGCACAAATATGGATAGATCAGCTAAACGTTGGTAGCAACTGTTTTCTGATGATATACTAACTGAGGATGACAATGCTGTATCAATATCACAACTAAACAGTTGATTAGAAATGAACTGGAAAAAAAAGTCAATCGACTAGCTCTAGGCAGTAAGCGTAGGTTGAACTGATGAATAGACAGTTGGTTCAATTTTAACTTGTTACCTTTTGATGCTGGTTTGGGACAAATCAGAACTACTTGGTGAAAGCTAGCATGGACTTAGAGTCATAGAGATGTACAGCATGGAAACCTAAATTAATCTAGTCCCATTTACCAGCACTTAGATTAGATTAGATTCCCTACAGTGTGGAAACAGGCCCTTCAGCCCAACCCAGCCCTCCAAACAGCAACCCACCCAGACCCATTTCCATCTAACACTATGGGCAATTTAGCATGGCCAATTCACCTGGCCTGCACATCTTTGGACTGTGGGAGGAAACCCACACAGACACGGGGAAAATGTGCAAACTCCACATAGACAGTCACCCAAGGCTGGAATCGAACCTGGGAGCACTAGTGCTGTGAGGCAGCAGTGCTAACCATTGAGCCACCAGAGAACACAGGGGGCTAACACCTTCAACATATTGTCTAGCTATCACCATTGTTAACAGCTAACCTGAGAATGCAACTTTAAAAACAAGGTTTTGTGATTTACACATGAAAAAAGTGAAACTATCACTGTATTCTAACAGATGAAAGGCTTAACAGACAATCAATTCTTCAATGTATAATTTCAGTTACATCACACTGCAAATTTTTGCTATAAATTTTGTGTTACGATCGAGCCCTCCACTATCACCTGATGAAGGAGCGTCGCTCTGAAAATAATTGTGCTTCCAATTAAATCCCTGCACATGCACCAGCTCTATGATGCAGCCTAGCACAGGTGACTTTACAGCAGATTGTACCTCAGCATCTGCACAGTTGCTGTCCCAGACCCTGAAAGACAACTTCCCATTATCACTGCCAGGTGGCGTTTCAAAGATGTGCAGAGATAATTGGCAAAATATTCATAACGTCTTCGAATAAAAATCAGTCAAATTCATCTTCAAAAATTTTAATTGGTATCAACAGTCTTTTGAGGGAGAAAGCATCAGAATGTAACTACCTTTTATATTCAAAAATGTTTCTTTAATTTTGAATGGCATCCTTCTAATATTAAGGTTTAGCCACCTTCCTTCTAATTTACCCACCAGAAGAAATAGCTATTCCTGTATAAGGCCTATTGTACCCTATATCATTCATAAATCTTTATTAAATCACATTTCATCCTTCTAAACTGAAACGTGGAAAATAGGAATAGGAATAGGCCATTTGGCCCTTTGTGTCCGCTCTACACCTTCCATATGATTGTGGCTCATCATTCAAATCAGTTCCTTGTTCCCATTTTCACTCCATACCCTTTGGTTCCTTTAACCTTAATAACTATAGGGAAAACACGCAAAAAGCTGACTTCACGATTTAACTCATTAACTTCTAAAATCTAGTTAATCTGCACTGTACTCCTTTTCAATTCAATATAACCTTCTTGGCCTGATTATCAGAATTAGTAGTCTAGAATGGGCCTATCCAGGATATTTTCCAACTGAAGCAAAAAGTCCTCCAGTTTTCATTCAACCCCTGGACACAACATTTCTGCTGTTACTTTGCATAGCTCTGCTGCAACTATAAATGATTCACATACCAGTTGTTGAATTTAAACATGCAGATGCAGGAGACGATGAAGAATGCAAATGATATGTTAGAATCATAGAATTCCTATAGTGTGGAAGCAGGCCATTTAGCTGATTGAGTTGAAGCCAACTCTCCAAAGAGCATCCCACCCAGACCCACCCCCCCCCCCCCCTCCCTAACCTTGCCCCTGTAACCCTGCATTTCCCAAGTGAAGGCTTCAAGATCTTTTTCCGAGTGTTGAAATGTCTAATACAAGACAGCATGCATTTAAGGTGAGAGGGAAAAGACCGAAGGAGATGTGAGGGACAAGTTTTTTTTAACACAGAGTGTCATAGGTGCTGAGACACACTGCCAGGGTTAGTGGTAGAAGCAGATACGATCAGGGTATCTAAGGGGTTTTTAGATAAGCACTTAAATAAGCAAGGAATGAAGGGATATGGACCATGGGCTTAGTCTGCATAAAAAAAACTCCAAATCTATTATTGTCTAATCAACTTGTATACCATGATCACTTCAGATTTAATGTGACTGGAATTGATATTGTTTTTGAGTTCTCTGTGTTAAATTTGCACAAACATCAAATTAGAATGCTGGCAAAATTCTCATAATATAAGCTTAAAAGAGAAAGGGAATGGTCAATGATTGTCTCCTACATGGTTTAGTGATTCATTGGACAGCAATGTGAATGCTGTTATTCAACAGTCATACCTCTGGTAATGATAACTTGCAGTCCATTCTAGCAAGGCTTATCCCTGACTGTGAAGCCAGTCTGCACAGTGACAGCTTCAGCATAGTTAGTAGAATATTTGCCTCTAAATTTGAAAGTTGTGAGTTCAGGTCTTATGTAGAAAAACTTAAAGGTAAAATCTAAGTTGACAATGGAGTTTATGACAGAGAGGTGTGCTGTCTTTTGGATGAGATAAACCCTCTCAAACTGATGGAAAAGATCCTTTGGCCCAATTTCAGAGAAGAGCAATAGAGTCCTCCTTCACCAATATTAATTGCTCAAATATCTTCCACAACAGATTATCTGATCATTATGAAATTGAAGTTAATATGTACACACTGGCTGCCACATTTCTTACATTACAATGATTGCTTTTCAAAGGTACTGCATTGGCTGGAAAGGTTTTTGGATGTCTAGAGGTCATGAAAGGCACTGCGTAAACACAAGTCTTGTTTCAATTGAATCTAGCAATAAATTCACTGAAGCTATAAATTTAGTGCTTTAATGAATGGAAGTGAGCCTGCAGGCAAAAGTGACTCTCAATGTTCTGACCATAAAGACCATAAGTTGCTGACTGTAATTAAGTCAACACACAGCCAATTGCCTTCAGAAAAGACCCAATAAAAAAAAATTAAATGAAATTATGTATTTGTTGGTCCAAATAAAAATACAACTTATTACAATCCATAAAATATGATAGGATTTAAAGTCAATCTACTGGATTTTCACACTGGTAATGCTCTCCCACATGACCTTCAGGACAGTATAGTTGAGGAGGGACTGGAGACAGGACTGCCACCTCCTGCACCAGCAGAGAAGCGCAAGTGCCCAGAACCAGACCTCAGGTTTGCAGCTCCTGACAACAACAATTGCTGAGGCCAAATGCTGAGTAATCACCTGGTGACTCCTAGCCTGACTTTATTCTCTTCAAGACCTTTTTCCCAGTGTTGAATTGTTTAATAGTAGAAGGCATGCATTTAAGGTGGGAGGGGGAAGTTCGAAGGAGATATGAGGGGCAAGTTTTTCATACAGAGGGTGGTAGGTGCCCAGAACGCACTGCCAGGGTTAGTGGTAGAAATAGATACAATAGGGGCATTTAAGGAGTTTTAGATAAGCACATGAATAAACAAGGAATGGACGGATATGGACCATGGACAAGCAGAAGGAATTAATTTATTTTGGTATCATGTTCATTACAACATCGTGGGCTGAAGGGCCTAGTTATATGCTGTACAGTTCTATGTTCTGTGTTCTATGAGTGTTGACAGATCATTCCACATAATAATGGCACTCATACAGCAATGATGAGTTCATCAAACCTGTACACAGTAGACTCATTATCAGAAAACACAATCCCCTAATGATTGTGTTATTGCTCCCAGCTAATGATGTATCACACACAAGGACAATACATGAAACCACATACTTCAAATATTCCAGTGCAGCAAGTTCTGAAAGCTGAAGGAGAGGCCGGCCACACAACTCCTCACATCAGTGGCCATCACCATGACTTCCTGATGCAGCTGATCAGTGACAGGAGGGATTTATTCTTCTCTGCAGGGCTCAGGTGTCCCTCATCATCACCACGGGAGTATGTGTAGAGTTAGCACGTTTAGGCAGCACCTCGAGGGGAACCAAAGTGAACCCAGGCACAGTGTGACAAATAGTTTAAGTGTTCTGCTGCCTTCAAAACATGTCTCTCCACATCTTTGGAGAAGTGTGTGCCTAATTCACTGATGTAACATTCAGTGCTACGAGGCAAGGTTGACAAAGAATCCTTTTGCCTCATGCATTATAGAACCATCCCATCATCATCTCCCTATTGTCCTCGTAGGAGAAAAAATGACTTCCCCCGCAAGAAGCCCATCTTTTCTCCTCCTTTTGACCTCTTGAACTAACATCTCAGTACAGCATTGAGTGGCCTGAATGTATTTAATCTTGCAGAGGGGTAGACTGCCTTTAGGAAGTGCTATCTAGATCTAAGTTCTGCTAAACCACCACCAACATCCCCCCCCCCCCCCCCCCCCCCCCCCCACCACCCCACCCAGCCCAAGCATATAGGCAGCATGTAATGTATTTTGGAATGGACTGCACATTTATTAATTGAAATGAGCAAGAAGGACAACATTCATAAGTTGTCTGCATCACTTCAAGCAGGAATGGGATTATCCTGTATTATGATTTCTGTGCCAGTTTATGGGCAAAATTGAACTTTCTAGCCCTCTCTTTCTCACCCATTGAATGAGAAGCTGACCCAGTTTTGATGAATGTGTTATATTGTTCCCTGCAGTCTTTATCCCCTTCACTGATCAGATACATTTGTATTGCTGTGCTTAGCTGTTGTAGAGCTGCACAACAGTGTCTGGTGTGAATGCTGTTTGGTTTAATATAAGTGTTTGTATCCATGGTAATGTACTGTGCTCCAATAAACCTTTGCTGGTAAATTAAAAACTGCATTTATTTTCTACATTTGCTGGCATATAGCTTAATAGAATATTACACAATAAAACCCCAATTGTTTCAGCTTTCTTGTTGTTATTGATAATTTTTTTTAAAAAAAGATTTAACAGGAATTATTCAGTACAGGAATGTGAGTAACTTGCAGAGTGAGGAAAAGTGAATGATAGAAGAACAGCTCTTTGTTCTACACCCCAGTCGATTTTCAAATATCATTCTGCCAGTTTTCTGTCTGACTGCTATGAAAATTACCCCCATTTTTAAAGACCTTTCCAAAAATATAGAGACCTTGAGATGATATTAAAGAATAATGTGTGAGGCATCTTTGCTGCATCAACACCTGTCACCAAAAAAATTATGTAACCTATTGCAGCCACAATCTGAGCTTCAAAGCACATGACATTATTGCCCCTGGTTGTCAAGATAACCTCTTACACCATGGACTCATTCCAAGCTGCAGCAGATGATACTGGTAGCAGCTCTTAGTACCTCATGCATGCTCAATCAGAGAAATTATTGCATCCCAATGAGCAAAGCAAAATAGAATAAGAGCAATATGTTTTGCCTGCATTGCAGGCACCTTGAGGCTTTAAGGTTGTATTTACTGTATCAACATTGTCCTGCATGCTTTCTAAAAACACCTTGGCATCTTTCTTACTGAAAGAGGATCACTAAATCCCTGTTTGTCAACATAGATCTATAGCTGGTCTCCAGGCAATATTCATAATATTGTGTCATCTGCATTCTTAGTAGATCATCAGGTTATGGGATAGTTATAAGCAACAAAAGATGCCTTCTTCAACCAAAGCCCATGTGCCCTGTCAGAAACCTGGGACAACTACAGAATTAGAGCTGAAAATGTGTTGCTGGAACAGCGCAGCAGGTCAGGTAGCATCCAGGGAACAAGAGAATCGACGTTTCAGGCATAAGCCCTTCTTCAGGAATGAGGAAAATGTGTCCAGCAGGTTAAGATAAAAGGTAGGGAGGAGGGACTTGGGGGAGGGGCATTGGAAATGCGATAGGTGGAAAGAGGTCAAGGTGAGGGTGATAGGTCAGACTGGGGTGGGGGCGGAGAGGTCAGGAAGAAGATTGCAGATTAGGAGGGGGGTGCTGAGTTCGATGGATTTGACTGAGACAAGGTGGGGCGAGGGGAAATGAGGAAACTGGTGAAATCCGAGTTCATCCCTTGTGGTTGGAGGGTTCCTAGGCGCAAGATGAGGCGCTCTTCCTCCAACCGTCGTATTGTTGTGGTCCTGTGGCGGATATGGAAGTTTCCTTTTGGGGCCTTGGAGGGAGATGAGGGGGGAGGTGTGGGCGCAAGTCTTGCACCTCCTGCGGTTGCAGGGGAAGGTGCCGGGAGTGAAGGTTGGGTTGGTGGGGGGTGTGGATCTGACGAGGGAGTCACGAAGGGAGTGGTCTTTACGGAATGCTGATAGGGGAGGGGAGGGAAATATATCCCTGGTGATGGGGTCCGTTTGAAGGTGGGAGCAGCAAGTAAAGGAACAGAATAAATAGCAGCAGTAAGAGCATCCAACCAGTGATTCTAGTTTCCACAGCTTTATAACATCAAGTTAACCAAGATGGCTTCACACAAGTAATCTGTGCCACCCCAATTTAGTCACAATCCTGCAATTACCATTGCCAACATCTTTACCATCAGTTTATGTTTGCATTCCAATGTCATGGATCTTATCCTGAATTTCTTACAAATATGAACACCAAAACAGAATGCAGAAAGCTAATTTTGAGTTAATTCTAAACGAAGAACTGCAGATGCTAGAAATCAGAAACAAAAACAGAAAATGCTGAAATAACCAGCAGATCTGACAGTATCTGTGGAGGTGAAAGATAACTCTGCTTTCACTTCACAGATAGCAGTACTGCTGAGTTTTCCCAGCAATTTCTGTTTTTATTGTTGGTTTAATAACTCACTTTAAATTTGAAAAAAAAATTTAACTGGAATATTTGAAATTCAACTTCACAGCATATTTTTACTGTCAGGCTTGAGTGCGTGCTTAACCAAATTACTACTCCTGTGAAGTGCAACCTAATGTCTTCAAAGCACAAGGTCTCTTTTTGGTGAAATTCTAGGCTACATTGTCAGGAGTAATCTAAATTTAGTGTAACGGATGGTACAATGCAGGTGCAATGAAATCTTTGCAAAAAATAGAACTGGCCATGGGATAGCAAACAATGAGGATACTGAAATATAAGGATAAAAGGGAGTATTGACAGTGAAGGCACCCTGTTTATGTAATCAGGCTAATGATATTCTGTTTATGTCCTCAGGCAGCTCTCTGCAAAGCACCAAACAATTGACATCTGTTAAAAGATGCAGTGCAGCAACACCAGATTCATTCATAAACTTGCAAATTATTGGACCATGATCCAAATATATTAGACCCAGCGATTGCTCTATAGTCAATGTTAGAATCAGAAGCATAGTTAGAAGTATAATATATCCTTTCTGCAGGATGCTACATTTGTAAGTAATGTTTATAAGGAAACAAGACAGTTCCTGGAAATCAATAGAGATAGCGTTACTTGCACCATAATCTGATGGGATCCTTTTCAAACCATTATCAGAAACAATATTTGCTTTCTGTTCAGAAGGACAAAAGGGAAAAGGAAGTGCTATATTTGGATCAAAGGTTAACTCCTTGAGATTTGGCATGATAAAAGAAAGCAGAAAAAAATCAATTGCTGATGGTTTCAACAGTCCTTTCAACCAGTAAACCTATCAACTATATTTTGTGGTCCTGAAAGGCAAACATCATTGACAATAAAACATTCAAGGATTTAATTATATTCTCCACTTACTTTCATTTGGAATAGAAAGATAATATTTCTAACTAAATCTACAAACAATAATGGAGACTGTTTAAAAATTAATTTTAAGAAGGACTATTCACCCCAGCTAAATTGCCTTCATACCTGTTTTTCATTGTATCAGTTTTTCTTTAGCACCATGAAGAAGTGTTCGCCCTGGCTATTCTCCTGATATCCTATAGAGCAAGGGAATGCCGGCAAAATATAGAAGACTGACCACAATCAATAGTCTCCATAATTTCTTTGGAGTTTCATCAGTGTCCTAGCCAAAATAGATAAAGCAAGCATGGATTTTCCAAAATCTTTGTATTTTTCTCTCAGTTTTTCATGTGTTTTGTTTTTCTCTGTGTTATTTCATCGTCCTTTTGGGAAAAAAAAACAATCCTATGTTATTTTATCTTTTCTGTGGAATTTAGCTCAAACTACAAGATTGAACTGCTGATTTAAAGCTACCTGAGCAAAGCCCATCCCTGACACAGCTTAGAACATAGAACATAGAACAGTACAGCACAGAACAGGCCCTTCAGCCCACGATGTTGTGCCAACCACTGATCCTCATGTATGCACCCTCAAATTTCTGTGACCATATGCATGTCCAGTAGGCTCTTAAATGTCCCCAATGACCTTGCTTCCACAACTGCTGCATTCCATGCTCTCACAACTCTCTGTGTAAAGAACCCGCCTCTGACATCCCCTCTATACTTTCCTCCAACCAGCTTAAAACTATGACCCCTCGTGTTAGCCATTTCTGCCCTGGGAAATAGTCTCTAGCTATCGACTCTATCTATGCCTCTCATTATCTTGTATACCTCAATTAGGTCCCCTCTCCTCCTCCTTTTCTCCAATGAAAATAGTCTGAGCTCAGTCAACCTCTCTTCATAAGATAAGCCCTCCAGCCAGCATCCTGGTAAACCTCCTCTGAACCCTCTCCAAAGCATCCACATCTTTCCTATTATAGGGCGACTAGAACTGGACGCAGTATTCCAAGTGTGGTCTAACCAAAGTTTTATAGAGCAGCAACAAGATCTCATGACTCTTAAACTCAATCCCCCTGTTAATGAAAGCCAAAACACCATATGCTTTCTTAACAACCCTGTCCACTTGGGTGGCCATTTTAAGGGATCTATGTACCTGCACACCAAGATCCCTCTGTTCCTCCACACTGCCAAGAATCCTATCCTTAATCCTATACTCAGCTTTCAAATTCGACCTTCCAAAGTGCATCACCTCGCATTTATCCAGGTTGAACGCCATCTGCCACCTCTCAGCCCATCTCTGCATCCTGTCAATGTCCCGCTGCAGCCTACAACAGCCCTCGTTACTGTCAATGACACCTCCAACTGTCAACGACACCTCCAAGCTTATTAGGCATTTTATTGTGCTCTTTTGTGTTTGCTCTGATTGGTTGCTGTTGATTTCCATCCTGCTCTGACTCCTTTGTCCTTGTTGCTGAACAATCTCTGCTTTGCTGTTTTCTGCTGGTCTCAGACTCCACCCGTCCTTCAGAATACCTTTGTCTCGCTTTGCTGAATTGAATTGCACAAGCTCAACAAGCCACAACTGCCAATCTGTTCTTGCATACTTTTTGTCCTCTGATGTCAGTTTCTTGGAGAAGTTTCCTTATCTGCTTTGATCATGTAAATTCACTTTTTGCGCTCTTTTCCTTTCACTGCTTTGCGATTCTCTACCAATATATCTGACCTGCTAAGGTTCACTGTTGACCCTGAGGCCACTTCATTTCTTGACTGGCAAAATTAATACCAGGTATCTACTGCAATAAAATCTGTAAATTCAGGAAATACTTGGCAGGTATACCTTTTGTCAGAACTGGAAAAATGTTTGAATATTGACTGTTTATCACCACAGATGCCGACTGGCTGCTGACAATTTCTGACATTTCTGTTTTGTTTTCAGGTTTCCAACAGCTGCATTTTTGCCTCTTTATTCAGAATTCATTCATTGAATCTTTGTTTTCGACTCAGCTTATTGTTTTTACGAGACAATATTCAGCACTGCGCCCATTGATACCCCACCCTGAAAAACTCCTGGATTTAAAGCTGGGTATTGGTTTGGCAATTCTTTGAGTTGGTATCAATTGTATCCGGCCAGAGGATCGCTTAGCTATAATTTCCTCAACCAATTTTCAGGCCAAGCCTTTCTCCTTATTTCTGCCTTTCTTGTCTACTCTGACTTCCACTCACACACTCATTCTCAAGCTTGTTACTTAGACATCCCCCTTTCTATCAGCCCTCCTGCGCCATATTTTCATTACCTTAATGTCACGCAGCCATGCAAACTTTCAGTTTTCTACACTTTGGATACAGATGTATTCCTGTTTATTCTGTGCCCCTGGGAATGGTGGATTATGGTTTTATGCCACTTATTTATCCTGCTCAATTATGAATAAATTCTGGAATTCACAGTTCTCCAGTGAGCTCTTTCTATCTAAATCGGTTGACCTAAATGTGGTGATTAAAATTAATTATTTGCATATTTTAGGATTTGAAATTGGAACATTTGATTTATTTTCACTCAAAAGCAACTAAAATCATGCGCGAAAGCACAATTGTTGCCTTGGCAACTGGATTGTTACCATTGGTGACACAAACCAACCAATTAAAATACCCACTACAATCACAGCCATGACAACCAGGATAGAGTCAAAGAAAACTATACAAATTAGCAGCAACTTCTTTAAGGAGACAATAGCACATTGTTCTGTATAAATGTCTCTATTTTAACACTTCTATTTGTCAATTAACGCCTTGACAGACTATTATTTAAAATATTATCAAGCCGTTTTCTACACCAAGAATATGCTATTGTGACTTCCTTTCAAAAGGAATGGATACATTATTGTATGGTTGAGGAAATTATAGCTAAGCGATCCTCTGGTCGGATACAATTGATACCAACTCAAAGAATTGCCAATACATTGTATGGATACATACAATGAAAGAATTGAAGCATCGTCATACTTTTATCTGTTGTAGGGCATACTGAATTATAAAACTAGATATATGGGTAGAAATAGAATGCGGCATATCGATTCCTGGATTTACTCTGTTTCTAATTTTAGAAAGCAATATCTTCAAACTGATCTGTCCAGGGACATTTCGGTATCAGGCTCTAAGCAGGTGTTAGATCTTTAATCAATCCTCATGCCAAATCAATGTTCTAATACTGTCAGAATACAATCCATACAGTGTGGAAGTAGGCCATTTGGCCCATCAAGTGTACATCAATTATCTGAAGAGTATCCCACCCCTCTATCCCATAACCCTGCATTCTCATAGCTAATCCACCTAGCCTGCACATCCTTTGAACTGTGGGAGAAAACCAGAACATGGGGAAAATATGCAAATACCACACAGGCAGTCGCCCAAGGATAGAATCAAACTCGGGTCCCTGACACTGAGAGACGACAGTACTAATCACTGAGCCATCGTTTCCAATGACAAACAGGAGAAAAATTGATAAGAGTTCAGGCTCCTGCAACTGTACATGCCCGCCTAACCCCATGACAGTACATGCCCTGCTAAC
The DNA here is from genome assembly GCF_004010195.1 of Chiloscyllium plagiosum. Classification (NCBI taxonomy): domain Eukaryota; kingdom Metazoa; phylum Chordata; class Chondrichthyes; order Orectolobiformes; family Hemiscylliidae; genus Chiloscyllium; species Chiloscyllium plagiosum. Next base: position 885,113 of record NC_057741.1, read on the forward strand.
CCTATGTTAGAAACAAAATTCAATAAAATTTAGACAAGACCACCAAAGCTGGAAACAAGACAATTTATTCTACAATCTTGCAAGAAAGGACCCCAATTGCAGAGAGCATTTGAAGT
>NC_057741.1:885256-886926 GCF_004010195.1 Chiloscyllium plagiosum
CATTTCGGTTATCTCAGCTTTTTGCTGAAAGCATAATTTTATAAAAAGAACTTTTTGTTATAGTAATTACACACCAAAGTTAGTATTTAATTAACCACAATTATACACTGAAAAGTCCCTAAATACCTGCAGGGTTAATAGTTCTCTTGCTGTACCCCTTTTCTGTATGTTTTTTCTATATCTGCAAAAACAACACTTTACCCCATTTCTAACAATTCCCCCATTTCTTTTCTTAACCATTTGTTGTTTTTACAATCTTATTTTCTGCCCTCTTTTCACCCTATGGTGTCGAGGTTCACAATCTAGTCATTTCTGTCCTTTTAAGTTTGTCTTTTTTTTTCAAACTCTAGGAGTATTCTGTTAGTTTCTCTTTCTTGCGCTTGTGCTACTGTCATGACCATTATTGGTTGTTGTCCTCCCAAAGACATTACTAGCTTAATCATTATCCATTTTAACACATTAAACCCTATCAGTAAACCTACAATTATTAGTAGCACATAAATGCCTAAATACACTAACCATTTTCCCCACCCGGTCAATCTCCAGTTACCCCATTCCCATTCCCATCCTTCATCTTTTTGGAGTTCATCTCCAATTTCTCTTATATTGCTTATCTTTTTCTTTACTATTTCTGCCTTATCTTCCACTATGGAAGAGGTGTCTGGGATGAAGGTGCAACATTCTTTACCAATCAGAGCATAAGTTCCCCCTTTTTCGGCCAAAAGATTGTCTAAAGCCATTCGATTCTGTAAAGCTGTCAGTCTTGGGGCAATCATTTCGGTGTGGTTATGGCTGATACTTGGGATTAAGTTTCTCCCATCGCGCCGGTGGTATCATTAATTAAATTTTCAAGGGCAGCCGCTAGTTTTCGTATTTCCACCCCTGCCCTTGCAGTGCCATAACTTGGGAAAAGTGTCCACAGCAGACGGTCTCCTTCAGGGACTTCTCGGGTCTTCCGCCTTATCTCCCCTTCTTTTCTCAGGTTGGGCTCTTGTTTTTCTATTCGGAGGTGAGGGACTATATAAGCAAGGTAACAGCAACCACTCCAGCCTTTCTTGTTTTGAGGCAACGCTTCATCAATTTCATAACATTATATTTATTTCCACACATTCGGTCACACGAACGTACTTTTCCCCCGGGAATAAATGGATAGGCCTTCAGACCACATACCCAATATGTCCTGTTCAATACTTGGGAAGTGTTCGTGGCAGTGGCTTGGTTGGTGTAGACGCAAGATGATTTTCCTAATTGGAAGGGTGCCGCGTCATTTTGATTACAGAAACATTTGTATTCGCCACTCCTTTCAGTGGGGAAATTCTGAGGCTATTGATAACACCCTGAGTTTTTGGGGCTGGTCTTGGGAACCATCCCGCATACTTATAGGTGCTCTTTTTAGATTCCTACTTTGTATTATTTGAGTCCGAGTCAAATTGTTGTACATCGTACACTTCCTCTTTAGTGAGCGGTATTACCGAGGTGGGGATTCCAGATTCACCATGGTGTGGAATTTCTGCACAGACCCAACAGTCGGCAAGTCCCTTTTGTTTGGCATAATTTTGGCATAGAGTAGTAAAGTGATTTTTCCTGCTTCCTTGAACAGTTAGTACTATTAACGTTATAATACTATACCAGTACCCACCCATCTCTGAACCCTGCTTATCTTAACCTTT
>NC_057741.1:887426-921843 GCF_004010195.1 Chiloscyllium plagiosum
GAGGCAACAGTACTAATCACTGAGCCATCGTTTCCAATGACAAACAGGAGAAAAATTGATAAGAGTTCAGGCTCCTGCAACTGTACATGCCCGCCTAACCCCATGACAGTACATGCCCTGCTAACCCTATGTTAGAAACAAAGTTCAATAAAATTTAGACAAGACCACCAAAGCTGGAAACAAGACAATTTATTCTACAATCTTGCAAGAAAGGACCCCAATTGCAGAGAGCAATTGAAGTAAATTAGAACTTAGGTTAGTGTACAGTTATACCCTTTGAGCTGAGTGAGGTCATCTCTCTAGACTCCTAATTACCCAATCTCTCTTACTGTGCCAGACCACTGCCCAGCTGTGCTCCACCCTTATTACTTCCCCCTTCCCCAGGTTGGCAACCTTCCTTTCTGTAAGTGCTGACACATACATTTATTTTGTCAACAGTACATCTAGATCTGGCTTAACATTTTGTATCAATTCTGCTGGTACAGTCCATCCTCGGACATTGCATTAACTTGTATCATTTTGTATAGCTCAAGCATTTCGGCTATCTCAGCTTTTTGCTGAAAGCATAATTTTACAAAAAGAACTTTTTGTTATAGTACTTACACACCAAAGTTAGTATTTTACTAACCACAATTACACACTGAAAAGTCCCTAATTACCTGCAGGGTTAATAGTTCTCTTGCTGTACCCCTTTTCTGTATGTTTTTTCTATATCTGCAAACACAACACTTTACGCTTTTTCTAACACCCTACCACAGTACATCGGCTGCTAACTCTGTGACTGTACTTAGGCTGCTAACCTTGGTATTACATATAGGAATTCTTGCCCCAGGACTGTAATGAGAATTCTAACCATGAGCTGTACATGGGGATTCCAAGCCCAGTTCTATACATGAGGAATCTAACTATGGCTTTGCACATTCAGTCCTTGTGCCTGGACATGGGGATTCTAATCCTGGATCTACATATGTAGGGATTCTAACTCTGGACCTTTAGATGGGGATTCTAGCCTGCAACTGTACATGGGGTTTCTAACCTAGAGTCTGTTGATAAATATTCCAGGGGCCAAAATAATTTCCTTTCTCTGTGACTTCTCATATGATTTTCTCTAGGGCTACCTTTTGGTTTTTGAGCTATTTTTCATTCTGGCTAAGTCAGTAATTAGGTGATGTAAACAGAAAGTAACAAAGCTAATGTGTCAACATGTGAGGAATTTAGACTCATGGAGAACCAGAATTAAAAGAATTTATCAATAGTCTCAAAAATAATCAACTCTCCACCAATTGTAAAGGCATAGAATAAAGAAAGTAATAATTTTCGACATGCCACCATATTCAAATTTTTAAAAGCGACAAGCATAATTTAGCAGCAAAGTTTTGTTTTTCAATATAACTGACACACTATCACATACAAAATATTTTCTTCCGCAAAACATTTTCACAGACTGGTGAGGTCACCAGACACAAAGCTGGAACATTTTAACCATGTAGTTCTTACTCTTTTTACTGTACCACAAATCTCAATCTCAGATTTAAGTTGAACAATTAATATTGCAGTTCCCTTCTCCCCACACAGCCCTCTTTTAGGGTTCTTCTTTCCTTCTTGTTTTTGTATTTGTACACGGAGATGCCAACGCTGGGACTGGTCATAGGAATACCAATCCTGGTGCTGTCCTCGGTTTGCGTATCTTTTCTTTATGAATTTAGAACTTGGAGAATCACTGCCAACCAACGTTTACCCTCCCCTCTCATTTTTCTCCTTGCCCACACCACCTGATGGCTACTGCCAGTGTCACAACTGGTCAAAATTGAATATTAGCAAACTAGCAATCAAGCCACTTGATCAGTGTCCACAGTTTCTGGATCAATGTGTTTTGATGCTCCTGTTAGACTTGACAAAAGTGTGGCCCACCTTGTGCAGCAATTGCACTTTGGCTTACTACCCATTTCAAGGCAAAGTCCTACTTCGAGTCTTCAGTATCAAAGGCCGTCCTTACTGCAGGTGATAAGATAGGACTAATTTTGTTCTCAGTCTCATTTGGATGTCTGAATGTTTAACTAAATTTGCGCTCATCTTATTCACGACTTGATTAGGGTTGGGTTATCAGTCTGATGGCAGAGAATCAGGAGAGGAGGAGGGAAATTTTGTCAGTATATGTATGGAAGTTCTCATTCTGTTAATTACATTAAAAATGAACAACTTGTAAACCTGTAAAAAGGGGGAATTCAAGGATATAAATGTTTATGAGTCCACAAACAGGCAGTATGAACTGTAATAAGTGAGTTGAAAGGAAAATTGTTTTCAAAATAGGGCAAAGTGAGCACAAAATCCAACCTGGCAGCTTCTGTGGTTAGCACTGATGCCTCACAGCGCCAGAGACCCGGGTTCATTTCCTGCTTCAGGCAACTGTCTGTGTGGTGTTTGCACATTCTCCCAGCGTCTGCGTGGGTTTCCTCCGGATGCGTCGGTTTCCCCCCACAGTCCAAAATGTGCAGGTTAGGTGAATTGACCATGCTAAATTGCCCGTAGTGTTAGGTGAAGGAGTAAATGTAGGGGAATGGGTCTGGCTGGGTTGCTCTTCAGAGGGTTGGTATGGTCTTGTTGGGCCGAAGGGCCTGTTTCCACACTGTAAGTAATCTAAATCATCATCTAAATATAAGGTTCTGAAAGATCTGTGTTGGCCATATGATTTGATAAACTCAGTAATTACACTATGAACAATCTTATTGGCTTTCTCCAAACATCCACGTCACTACATTTTTGTAGGCATGATATTTGTTAAAATTGTTTAGTGTTGAGGAAGTTAAATTGGAATAGTATAAGAAATATAGACCATTGGCCAGGTCCCAGTTTCACTTCAGCAGATATCTGGAGCTAGCTGGGATGACTGCCAAGAATTTTAACATTATTGTCAAGACAAGAGCAAATACTTTAAGAAGTATTGTGATGCAAACTAAATAGAAATAACTATTCAGCAAACAACTTCACTGAAACTGTTCAGTAAAATAAACTCAGAGTGTGCATTGACAGGAAAGAGTGCCATAACGATGTTACCACAAGGCTAAATTGGACCCCATCTTGTTGAATTTGATGTAAAATAGCATTCAAGCAGTTCACCTCCCAACAACATCAAGGCACACTTTAAAAAAATCAAAGCTTTATCTTCAATTTATACATAATATTTTGCTGCTGTGAATTGCCTAATTCTCACCTGCTTAATTTTCATTGCAGCAATTTTTTTTTAAATTTGTTCGCTTCTACAATGAGTTGGCCAATCTCGAACATATTTTACAGGAAGGAGATAACATGTTCCCATAATATGCACGTGCATATTGTTCTTAATATGATAGTGAGAAACAATATCGGTACATGAAAATTTAGGAAAGAAAAATACAACTGAATCGTTCTGCAATGCTCAATTGGCTTTTCTTATCTGTTTGATTATGTTAATCTGGTAACTGATACTTGCACACTTGTAGTTGTTTAGATTTCGAACTGCACTGATGCAAGATAAAATTTACTGCAGCCCAATGAAAGTATAACATATTCCTCCTTGCAAACTAGCAATCCACCCTATCAGATATCTTACCAAATTTAATCAACTGGAACTTCATGTCACAACCTTTCCGCTTGATCCAAAGATAGTCAAGACAACTTACACAGTATTTATCTAGATTTGAACCTGCATAACTCAAGCCAAACACTTCATATTCTAGGACATGATTGATCACTGTTGTCCATTCTGGACTCTACTTTTCATCAATCTGAATTCCATAACACATATTTACCCAGCTGTTGATCGCTTAGAAGCAATCCACTAATAAAACGCTAACTTTTTCTGATTTGGCAGATACAGTTAAAGACACAACATCAGGGATGCTTGGTAATTTTTTTGTGGTTATCATAGCAAGGGACATCACCATTGAGAAATGAAAGGTGCTTTCATTGTGTGAACAACATTCTCAGAGCAAACATGATGTGCTCAAAGGGGCTGAATTTTCAAATGATATTTGGGGACAGAAACAGCTATGCATATGATTTAACAATTGCAATGCTGGAAGGCAGTTCTGGGTTCATCTGCCTTTAGATTGAGATTAATGTTTCCATGGGAAAGTAAAGGATGTGAATGAAAATAGCCATGCCTCTAAATAAACGTCTTTTAAGCTATTATGGAGCTACTTGAAAGGCCTCACTGGCCCAGTTTCAGATTTTCAATTTGCAGCCATGGGAAACACACAGAATACACAGTCTGACAAAGGTCAGGAAGAACCTGCCATGCACTCAGCAGGAAGCTTTCAGGGCTAATAGAATGGGCCAACTCATTTTAAAAAGAGATGGATAATTTTGCTTAAAAGACAGACAATCATACTCAGCTGCTCAACCAGTGGCACAGTATTGCTATTCCTTCTGCTGAAAAGCTTACCATTTCTCAACAATGAGTGATGGAGTCCTGACAGTGGGATTGGTCTGATGGCAATGCCTGGGGAATAGAGGTTGGCAGAAGAAGCCATACCACACAAGCCATTGCGAGCTCACGGAGTGGAGATGAGAACAATATCCAATGACATTGCACTGAGTAGAAGCATCCATCTCATCAGAAGCAGGCCAGAGGAGAACAGAAACTGAATTTAGGTTTGCTTGCTGAGGTGGAAGGCTCATTTCCAGATGTTTTGTCACCTGACTAGGTAATATCTTCAGTCAGCCTCCGTGCAAAGCATAGCTGATGATTTCTGCTTTCTATTTATATGTTTGAGTTTCTTTGGGTTGGTGATGTCATTTCCTGTGGTGTGGAACAGAGACTGGCCACAAAGGGAAGAATGCTCTACCTGGGCATCAGGCATATTGCCTAAGAGTCAGCTCTCAGATGCCTTCAGATGTCAGAAAACTAACACTGGAGAAGATTGTGCTAATGCAAACAGTTGGTCTCACAGACTTGTACTCTTGTCCACAGTGACCTAATGCTATGTAGCCTTCATAACAGCCCCTTACATTTAGTCATCAAGGTCACCATTGTGAGATTTTATGCATTAAGGTTAGTCCAGTGATTAACCTTGGACTTAGTTGACATCTCACTGTCAGTGACTTATTACGCCATCTGGCATGTTCTCTCTCCCAAAAATTAGATTCATTTTCAGAGAGATGGGCTAGAGCAGTACAGAGGGCAATAGATTTTTGTGCCATGAATGTCCTTCGCAACTTCCAGGTGGTTATTGAATACACCCACATCACCATTAAGCAGACCAGACAGCTATATCGCTGAGCAGAAAAGGTTTCTACTGACCAAATGTCCCATAGCTCTGTGATGACAGAAGGTACCTCAAAACATTAGCACTCTCTTCCTGAGCAGCAAGATTGTTTTCGCCTGAAAGTGTGACAGGTGGCACAGCTGTCAGGCTAACATCCAGATTCCATGGGTGGATCTGTTCATGCCACTCCTTTTGGTGCCTTGCCTTGTAGTGAGGCTGCGCATTGCGAAGATGGGCTGTTCCGTTGTATCTGCATCCAGCTGAGGTGCTAATGGTTTCTGCCTTCATCTTGGATGTGACCAATGGGGCTTCTTCACAGGTTATTACATTTGGGTGATTCAGATGCAGCCCCTATCATAGGGGCCTTGGATAGGGATTGCTCATGTGTTAGAGGGGCTGAGGAGGTGAAGGAAGACATCTCTTTCCCCTGATAAAAGGTCCCCTCATCAGCCTCTTTGACTGCCTCAGTCTTTTCATGACACCTTTACATTTCATACAAGACCACTTGTTGGTACACAGTTGGCACCCATTTCATGTACATCAGTGTCAGTGCACCAGAAACTGTCCTTCCTTCTGTGCACACTGTTCCTATATACACACAGAGTGGTACTGCCTTTCACTCAGTAAAAGGGTAGCCGATCTCTGAACTGAGCTCATGCACTCAATTCCCTGAGCCACAACAGAACACAAACACATTGGCTTCCTATGGCTCCACAATACTTCGGTGATCTCAAAAATAGAAAACTAATCTGCAGCGAAATGCTCCAGAAAAACTCTCTATTATTGTTGACACCAAAGGCCCAGCACCTTGCAGTAGTGGAGCATGATGGGATTGTCCACACAATCTGCTTTAGTCTGCTCCGCCTGATGGTGTGCAGCTCATCCAGTGCCTCCTGCCTGGAGCCAGATTTTGAACCTACTGAAGCAAGTGTGTCTGTTCTGCTGGGTAACGTGGTGATGCTATTGTGAAGCATCCCCTCTCCATAACAAAAGGCTAGTAATATCTGCATTTTTCTTCTTTGTGGGTTGGCCGCTGCCAGCACTGTAGTTAACAGCAGACAGCAGTCAACAACCACAGCTCATATTGTGCACATGTCTCCTTGAGATCTTTCACCTCAGGGTAGATCTTGTATGTTAGTAAGTGATATCCCCTCTTCCTACGTAGAAGCTCTGCATTTAAGTCCCATTCCAGGAGTTGTTGGTCACGAAAGGAGCATTCATCATATAGTTCAACAAATTGATAATTACTGCTAAACCTTCCCATACTTGGTGATGATGCTTTCAAATGACATGTTCTTCTTGGTTCTGGTCTCACTATTGCCAATGATCTGCTATGAAGTCATTTAGCAATTTCAGTGTCACCTCTTTCTTGGCTGTGAGGTTATGCCTGCACCATTTCCTGGATATTGTGAGCTTTCAACTTTCCGTTCATATATTTGTTTTGTGTATATTTTTTATGATGAAGCTAACTCCCACAAAGTCTCCATTCTTCTGATTTACCTTTGCCAAACAAGTTACATCTACCACGTTGTTCCTTGAGCTAGCCTTCTTTATATACTCATGCAAAGTATAGATATCTGTGTCATAGCACTGGAGTTCTGGGACTATGATAATGGTATGACAATCAAATTGTTCACAGACAGAATTATTAATGACAGTCCTGAAGGGATTTGAAGCTGTAGATTCTTTTGATGTGAGGTGACTGTTGTGCTAAGGGAAATAATCAGAGTCTGGGTTTGTCTTCCTGACATCTTGCCCACTTGTGCTTCAGCTGCTGCCACTCTGTCCTAGTGATCTCTCCTGGTAGTCCCAATCACCCAACTCAGAGGAGAGAATTCTGTCCATGAGTAAAGGCTAACCATCAAGGCATAAGTGCAGACATTCTTCAAAAGAAAAATGGTGGAAGATTGAGCTGAAACATGTTATGGAAAAGAGACTTTAATGGCTTTTTAATTCTAGTGCCTACGGGATTATGGCTTTGAATTCCACATTGTTGTACTGACCTCCCGTTGTTAATTTGGCAGAAGATCAACAGAAGCCTTCATGAAAGTAGATCAGAAGAACCCAGAATGCTCACGGCAGTTATCTTAGTGTATTTTTATCTTATGTGGAGTTTATTTCACTTCTGAGTTTATTTCAATCATGCTAAATGTTTATTTAATATTTGTGAATGGTTTAATCAAAAAAGAAAGAATCACTGAAGGTGAACAGAAATTCATACAAGTTATTTTCATCAGAACTTTCTCTTTTATTTATGAAGAAAAACAGCCTTTTGAGAACAAGGGTAATCTATTCTCACTGCTTCCAATACAAAGCTTGGTTTGCAATCTCCTGACTGAAGTATTTGTGAGTTTCTGCAAGTTTCTCTGCTCCCTGAAGTGAGATGAGCTGGCAGCTCAGAGAATCAGGCTGTGATGCTATACAGCTACATCTGACCTGTACTTGCTTTGACTGCAGGGTTGTGAACCTACCCTGATACATTCTCCCAGTGTGTGGCAAACCGTGTGTCAGAGATGCTGCCAAAATGGAAATTTGAAGAAAGGCCAGATATAACATCCATTAACAATCTTTTTGACACCTCTCGGGTTATAGGTTCCTTTTCCATTTCAAAAGTGCAATTTATGAATACCTATGCCATAGATAAGGAGTGTACTAATTGGTCGATATATGTATATACTATACCAGTGTGAAATTGCATCTTGTCAAATAGCGTTTCCAAATTTTGACTCCAACCCGCACCAGGAATCAAAAGATAGACTTTTAGTCAAGTGGTGGTTATCATGGAGCTTGACAGATCCCTGATAGCTGCATGGACCCTTTAAAATACGCAGTTTTTCTGATAGAGAGAGTGACCGAATCAACTATTCACTGAGGCCTAATTCCCTGCTGTGTTGAGAGCCTGTGTGACCAGGTAGGTGTTCATTCTACCTAACCTTTCCCATGAGGAGTATGGAAAGAAGGTAGGAGGTGAAGAGGGAAATGCAATGGGAGATGGGGGCGAAGGGAAGTGGAGATAGACGCACGCTTACCTTATTTCGTCCCCATTGTTACTACTGAAGCGCCCCCACCTAAGCAAAACTTTCACCTGATATCAATGGGAAGTATGAAAATGTGGTCATACCAAAAGCAATTTGGAAAGCACTGTTACAGAGAATTGAGATCATAAAATCAAACCCTGACTATGCTGAATTAATGCCAACAGCAGGAACAATGGAGTAACGGTCTTCAGGTGGTCCATAATTAGAACATACTGAACAGCTTCCTGACAGAGTCAACAGAGGACCCAAACTGTTTGGAAGGTAAGTCCTCATTAATATAAGGAAAATGGGCTTCAGCTGGTTACACCAGCTGCCAGGAAAATCCATTGCCTCCAAACCATTGCTGTATGGATCGACATAATAAGCCTCTGACCATAGGCAATGGCATGTTCAGGTGATGGCCTTGAGTAGCAGCCCAGATAGTTTCTGTGGAGCTCAATGGAGCATTTTTACTCAACTTCATGTCCATAATCCAATGAAAAAAACTGAAATTTTGTGCCCCTCGTGAATTGAACAAACTACTGTTGTCATATGGATCATGGTCAAAGCATTTTCTTACGAGTTTTGAGTGCTAAAATGGCAATTGGAGTCGATGCAAGTCTTTATTGCTAAAGGGTCAAAGTTAAAAACTTCCCATGGTCCTTAGTATGATCTAACTGTGAACAGTTTTGGGCTGCTTTCTTAAAGAAGAAAATAGTTGCCTTGAAGTGGGTACAACAAAGTGTTCGCCAGGTTAATTTCCAGATGATAGTGTTGTCTTCTGAAGAGAGATTGAGTCCAATAAACCTATACCTCCCAGTGTTTAGAATGTAAAAATCTTAAGGTCCTTGTCCAGCTGGATGCTGGCAGGACATTTCCCTGACTAGATGGCTACAACTAGGGCCACAGTCTTGGGATAAGGAATTTGCAATTTACGATTGAACAGATTATAAATTCCTTCACTCAAAGGGGTGTTAATCCTTGGAATGCAAAAAAGGTGTGGATACTCATTTGTTGAGTAAGTTAAAGATATAGATTCATACATTTTTAGTGCTGGGGAAATAAGGGATAGTTAGAAAAGTTGTAGCAGTGGTCAAAGGTAAGCCACAATGTTGTTGATTTGCAGCACAAATAATTAGCGGAATGACCTGCTGCTGCTGCTCAAGGATAGTGGTGAATGGTTCAGAGTTGTGCAGTGGGGTTCACAATAAGTCCTCATGACTTTGATTTCAGTATATAGGGCACAATTTCAAAATTTGCAGATGGCAAATAACTTGAATGTATTGTGAACTCTGAACAGGATAATTATAAATTCCAAGAGTACATTGACATGTGATATGGCTGGCTATGTGGCAGATGAAATTTATTGAAGGTAAGTATAAAGTGATACATTTTAGTAGAAAGAGTGAGGACAAGCAACTTCAAATAAAGGACATAATTTTAAAGAAACTGATCAGCCTGAATAGACAATCATTGAAGATGGTATGCCAGCTTGAGAAAATGATTGAAAATGCAAATGAGATCCTGGGCTTTGCATTTGTATTCTATGCCTTAATTTGCAAACAAGTTATGTGTTATTAAAAAGCACTCTTCAGCCTTGGCTGCTGTTCTGTACCCAATTCTGGACACTGTACTTTGTGAAAGACATAATGTTGATCTCTGAAAGCATGTTGGAGGCAGAGTCAATGATGGCTTTAACAAAAGAATGTGATAAACATTTGAACAGAAAACATTTGCAGGACCATGAAAATAAATATGGAAACGGACGAGCTGTATTGCTGTGGCAGAGAATAATCATGAACACGATGGGCCAAGTGATCTCCTTCCTTTGTAATCAATCTATTATTAAAGGCTTCCAAATTTTTAAAATTCTCATGATTAAGGTTAGAATCCAAGCTTGAAGGTTGGCATCAGAAGTTAGGGCTTAGAATTTGTAGATGGAGGTTAGGATTATGGCTAGGTTTGTTCAGGGCTAGATTTAGGGCTGGGGTTGGTAGATTAAGGTTGAGCATTAGGGTTACAATTATTGCTAGGGTTGAGGTGAGGGTTAGGTTTTGTTTAGGGGTTGATTTAGGGATAGGGCAATGTTTAGAGCAAGGTTAAGTCTAGCTCATTCGGTTGAGCTAGGGTTATGGCTTGGACAACTGTTAGTATTAGGAGGAAAGATTATTATTTGAGTTAAGATTAATGTGACAGTTAGGGATAGAGTTAGGTTTAGTGTTCAGGCTAACACTAGGGGCAGGGATTAGGGTTTAGATTTGAGTGAGTGTTAAGGTTAGGGCTGAAACTATCATTAGCGCTCAGGTTCAGATTACAGTTTACGTTAGAGTTAGGGTTAGGGTTGAGAAAGGCAAGAGGTGACATTAAGATTAGGGTTAGGATTATTCTTAGGTTTAGAGCTAGTGTCATCGGGCTAGGGTTAGTGCTTGGGTTAGGGCTGGTGGTACTGTTAGCACTAGGGCTCAGGTTATGGTTAGGAATGGGGCTAGCATCAGTGGCTAGAATTTGGTTTAGGACTGGGTTTGGGATTATGTTTGGTGTTGGGTTAGGACTCCTGTTATGGTTAGCCTTAAAGTTAGGAATTAAGATTTGGGTAAATTTTAGGATTATGTTTAAAGTTAGAGATGTGATAGGATTATTTTGAGGATTAGATCTAGGGTTAATCTAGGATTTTGGCTAAGTCTATGGTTAGGGCAAGTACAAAAACATGGAACTTAGAACAGAACAACACAGGAACAGGCCATTTGGCCCACCATGTCTGTGCTGCCATGGTGCCATTCTAAACTAATCCCATCTGCCTGAACATGGTCCACGTCCTGTTCATGACGGCATGGTGGCTTAGTGGTTAGCACTACTGCCTCAGAGCTCTGGGGACCCAGGTTCGATCCCTGCCTTGGGTAACTGTCTGTGTGGAGTTTGCACATTCTCCCCGTGTCTGCGTAGGTTTCCTCTGGGTGCTCTGGTTTCCTCCCACAATCCAACGACATGCAGGTTAGGTGAATTGGTCAAGCTAAATTGCCCATAGTCAGGAGTGAATATGGGGAATGGGTCTGGGTGGGCTGCTCTACGGAGGGTCGGTATGGACTTGTTGGGCTGAAGGGCCTGTTTCCATACTGTAGGGAATATAATCTAATGTGTCACTCTAAATGCCTCTTAAATATTGCTATTATATTTTCTCCTACCACCTCCTCTGGCAGCGGCCTCGAGGCACATTTAACCCTTTGCATAAAAATCATGCCTTGCACATCTCCTTTAAACTCTCCCTCTCTCACCTTCAACCTATGCTGCCAGGTATTTGATATTCTCAACCTTGGAAAATCACTCTGACCCTCCACCCTATCCATACCCCCCATAATTTTGTACACTTCTATCAGGTCACCCTTTCGCTTCCAAAGCTCTCATGAAAGCAATCCAAGTTTGTCCCACATCCCTATTTAGTTAAACACTCCAAACCAGGCAACATTCCAGTAAACGTCATTCGCACCCTTTTCAAAAGTGTCCACATTCTTCCCATGGTTTGGTGACTAGAACTGCACACAATACTCCAAACTATCTGGCCTAACTAAAGTTTGACATAGCTACAAAATGACTTTCCAATGTTTACACTCAGTGCCTTGACTGATGAAAACAAGCATGCTGTACACCTTTTTTTACCAGCATGCACCCCGAGATCCCTCTGTATATTAATTCTCCTAAGGGTCCTGCCATTTATTATACATTTTCCTCTTGCATTTCACTTCTGAAAATGCATCACCTCATACCCGTCTGGATTAAATTCATTTGCCATTTCTCCATCCAACTTCCCAACTAGTCTCTGCCCTGCTGTTTCCTTTGACAACCGTCCTCACCATCCACAACTCCACAAATTCATTGTGTCATCTGCAACCCTATTACATAAACTACCCAACTTTTGATCCAAATAACTTATACATATATTAAAGCAAACAAAGCTCCTAGCACTGATCCTTGTGGATTACCACTGGTCACAGAGCTCCTGTCTGAAGAACATCACTCCAAAACTATATTTTGTCAACTTAAATTGTATCCTTGTAACATCTCATAGCGGATCCCATGTCACTTAATCCTCTGGACCTGCCTACCATGAGGCCCTTTGACAAATGTTTTAGTGAAGTCCATGTAGACAACATCCAATACTCTACATTCAATCATCTTTGTCATTTCCTCAAAAAACTCAAATCAAGGTGTGAGACAAGATCTAACTGACACAATGTCATGCTGCCGATCCCTAATAAGTTCACTCTTTTCCAAATGTGAGTAACTCCTGTCCCTGAATATTTTCTCCTATAACTTGCCTACCACTGAGAAAAGGCTCACCGGTCGCTAATTTTCTGGATTACCGGTTTTTGTCTTTGGGTTCAGGTTTGTGCTAGAGTTCGGCCTAGGGCTAGTGTTAGTGCAAGGTGTTCAAGTTAGGTTGTAAATTTGCTCCCTGAGCTGGTAGATTTGTTCTCAGACTTTTTGTCACTATGCTAGGTAACATCATCAATAAGCCTCTAATGAAGCGCTGGTGTTCTGTCCCACTTGTTATTTATTCGTCTTGGTCTGTTGTGGTGGGTGATATCACTTCTGGTTCTTTTTCTGAAAGGTTGGTAAATGGGGTCTGATTTGATATGTTTGTTAATGGAGTTCTGATTTGAATGCCAGGCCTCTAGGAATTCCTGTGTATGTCTTTGCTAAGCCTGTCCCAGGATGAATGTATTGTCCCAGTCGAACTGGTGTACCTCTGCATCTGTGTGTATGGATACTAGTGATAGTTGGTAATGTCTTTTGGTGGCTAGTTGGTGCTCATGTATCCTGGTGGCTAGTTTCCTGCCAGTCTGTCCGGTGTAATGTTTATTGCGGTCCTTGTTGGTGTTTTGTATATGACATTCGTTCTGCTGGTTGTTGGTACGGTGTCCTTTACAGTCATCAGGAGCTGTTCAGGTTAGGGCTGAGGTTATGGCTAGGAATAGTACGAGGTTGAGGGTTAGGGTGAGAGATGGGGCTAGGGTTTTGGCTAGTATTAAGATTAGATCTAGGGTTTGGTGTAGGGGTAAGGCTAGTGCTAGTATCAGGTTTAGAGTTCTGGTTAGATTTATAGTTAAAGTTGGGTTTGGGCGAAAGTTAGGTCTAAGATTCAGTTTAGTGCTCTGGTTAGGGTAGGGTTAGGTTTTGGGGTAGGACCTGTATTAAGGTTAGAATTAGGTTCAGAGCTAGGGCCAAGCATTGGGCTAAGTCTAGGGTTAAGGTTAGGGTTACAGTTAGGAATGGGTTATGTTTAGGGTTAGGTCTATGGATAAGTTTAGTGCTGGGTTTAGGGCTAGAGTTAGGGTTATGGTTAAGACTAGGTTAACAGCTAGAATTTAGGTAAAGTTTAAGGCAAAGGATTGTGTTAGGATTAGTTTTAGAGCAAGGCTAAGTTAGGATTGGGCCTCAGTTTAGCGTTAAGGTTACGGATAAATTAAGAATTAGCATTAGGGGAATGAATAATGCTATAGCTAAGATTAATGTGAGTATTAAGTTTTGTTTAGTGCTAAGTTTAAGACTAGGCAAGGTTAAGAGTTAGGGTTAGGTCTTGGCGTATGGATAAGGTTCACATTACAGTAAGGGTTTGGGACTTGGGAGTTATTGTTCAGAAAAGAAGATGGGGTCAGGCTTATGTTTAAAGGATGGGTATTAGGAGTTGGTTGTTCATGTTTGAGTTCAGTGTTAAAGTTTGGGGATTAGGGTTCAAGTTATAGGTGTTTCAGCATTAGGGGTAAGGTTAAGGTTAGACTGAGGATTCAAAGATTGGGGATTGAGTTAAGGTTGCAGTTAGGGATTAAGGGTTATTTCATAGATCACACAACCATTGTGTGGAAGCAGGCCATTCGGCCCCTTGAGTCCACACCAACCCTCTAAAGAGCATCCCACCCAGACCTACCCCGCAACCTGTAACCCTGTGTTTACCATGGCTAATCCACCTAATCTACTCATCCCTGGACACTATGGGCAATTTAGCTTGGCACCTAACCTGTACATCTTTGGACTATGGAAGGAAACCAGACCACTTGGGGGTAACCACAGGAGAATGAGCAAATTCCACACAGACAGTCGCCCAAGGGTAGAATTGAACCTGGGCCCTGGTGCTGTGAGGCAGCAGTGCTATACATTGAGCCACTGTGCCAACCAAATTTAGGGTTAGAGTTAGCATTAGGGTTAGAGATATGGGATTTGGGTTAAGGATCAAGGATGGATTAGGGTTAGGGTTAGGGTTGGAGATATGGAATTTGGGTTCAGGATCAGGGATGGTGATTTGGTTAACATTTAGGAGTGGCCTTTAAGGTTAGGAATAGGGCTTGGATTTATTGGTGTTCAAGATGGAGGTCAGGGTTAGGGGTTATGGATAAAGATTAAGCTTTAAGTTAGAGTATTGGGGATTGAGTTTAAGAATAAGGATAGGATTACCATTAGGTTAGCACCGATTTGGAGGTTCAGCGGTTAAGGTTAGGAATAATGTTAAGCCTTGAGTGGTTAGTGTTAGAGGTTGGAGGTTGGGGCTAGTCGTAAGTGGTCTGGGGCTGGTGTTTGAGATTAGGATTGGAGTTAGGATGATGAGATTGAGGAATGGGGATAGAATTTGCATTGGGTTAGTGTTAGGTCTAGGATTTGGTTAGTGCCAGGGTTAGGATTGAGTTTGGCTGATGGTTAGATTTAGATTTGGGATTGAAGATATAAGTGTGAGGCTGTAGGTTACAGTTAGAGTTAGGCTTAGGTTTCAGTTTAGGGTTAAGTTTGGGGCAAGAAATGGTGTAACGGTTAGAGTCAAGACTAGGCTTAGTTTAGGCTTGGGTTAGTATTCAGGCTAGGGCTGGGGCTAGTGTTATCAGTAGGGTTCAGGGTATGACATGTGATTTTACTAGCATTAAGGCGTGAGCCAGGGTTTAGGTGAGGAATAGTTTTCGGGTTTGGACTAGCATTCAGGTTTGGGCTAGTATTGGATTAGGGCTATGTTAAAAGTTAGATTAATGGTGAAAGTTAGGGTTATGATTAAGATTAGACTGACAGTTTGTTTTATGGTTAGAGCTAAGGTTTGGGCTAAGGTTAGACTTAGGGTTAGGTCTTATGATAGGGTTAAGGAAAAGATTACTGTTCAGGCTAAGGCTATGGTTAGGCTTTGTTTAGTTTTAGCGCTATGGTTAGGGCTAGGCGTAGGTGTTAGGGATTTGGATTAGATTTCGTGGGCTAGTTTATAGTTCATGGGTTAAAGTGTAGGGTGGGAAAACTCTGCCCAACATCTCTGTTTCTCCCTTCACGGATGCTGTCAAGTGAGGTGCCAGAAGACTGGAGGATAGCGAATGCTATGCTCTTACACAAGAAGGACTGCAAAGAAAACCTGTGGACTATAGTCCAATAAGCTTAACATCTGCATTGGGTAAGTTCCAGAAGATTCTGAGAGATAAGATATACATGCATTTGGAAAGACAGGGTTTGATTAGGAGTAGTCACCATGGCTATGTGTGTAAGAAATCATGTTTCACAAAGTTGTTGGAGTTCTTTGATGAAGTGACCAGGAAAGTTGACAAGTGCAAGGCAGTAGATGTAGTCTTTATGGGTTTCATTAAGGCCTTTGATAAAGTTCCACATGGTACGTTGCTCTAGAAGGTTAGATAGCATGGAATCCAGAGTGAGCTGGCAAATTGGATACAAAATTAGCTTGTTGGTAGAAAGCAGAGGGTAATCATGGAAGGATGCTTGTTGGACTGGAGTTCTCTGAAAGTGGAGGCACAGGTAGACAGGGCAGTGAAGAAGGCTTCATCAGTCAGGGCAAAGAGTATAGAAGTGGGAATGTTTGTTGCAGTTTTACAAGATGTTGGTGAGGACGCATTTGAAGTATATATTCAGTTTTGGTCAGCAAGATATAGGAAGGATGTTATCAAACTGGAGAGAGTGCAGAAGAAATTTACAAGGATGTTGCCAGGACTCAACGGTCCTGAGTTAGCGGGAGAGGTTGGACAAGAATAAGAATAAAAATAAAAATAAAACTGAATAAAAACAAGGTAAGAATAAAAGGGATCCTGAGGGGCAACATTTTTACACAGCGAGTGGTACGCATGTGTGATGAACTGCCGCAGAAGGGGTTGAGGCAGGTACATTAACAACATTTAAAAGGCATTTGGACAAATATATAGATAAGAAAGGATTAGAAGGATGTGGCCAAGTGCAGGGAAATGGGGTTAGAGTGAATGGCCATTTTGTTTGGCATGAACCAGCTTGGGCCAAAGAGCCCGTTTCCGTGCTGTAGGACTCTATGACTTTACGACTTTATGACTCTATGACCTGTTGAATCTTGCCAGCACTTGCTGTTCTCATAACAACAGCAGAGTTGAGTTAAATGGGTCATTGTTTTTTCAAATTTGCAGACTTAGTAATATAGAGGGATCAGTGCTGGGACCTGAGATATTTGCAGACAGCACTGATGACTTGAATGAAGTGACTGACTAGCCTGCTTGTTTACAAATTTGATATGATACAAAAGTAGAAAAGCAAGGAGGAGGAGAACACATAAATGTTGCAAAAGAATCTAGATAAAGTAAGTGAACAAAAATTAGGCAGATGCGGTATAATTGTGATAATGTGAGGTTGTCCATATTAGCAAGATATGGACAGAAAGATCGGGTATGATTTTTGAACATAGAACATTACGGCGGAGTACAGGCCCTTCGGCCCTCAATGTTGTGCCAACCTGTGGAATCAGGAACCTGTGGAATTTTAAAGGGAGAAAGATTGTAGAACGCTGCAATATAGCAGGATCTAGATGTCCTTGTATTTGAATCATTTAGCATGAGGCACATCTAGGAATTATTAAACGGGAGAGGCTTCAGAAAAGATTTACCAGAATGTTGCCAAGAATGGAGGGTTGGTGAAATAAAAATAGACTGGAAAGTCTGAGACTTTTTTCACTGCAGTGTAGAAAGTTGAGAGGTGAACCTGTTGAGGTTTATAAAATCAGGAGGGCATAGTTAAGGTGAATGATAAGAGTGAGGGAGTTCGAAACTAGGGGCTTATTTTTAAGGTGAGAGGAGAAAGATTTAAAAAGGACACGAGGGACAATCTTTTTACACAGAGAGTAGTTCATGTGTGGAGTTAACTACCAGAGGAAGTGATGAGTGCGGGTATAGTTATATTTAAAAACATTTTAATAAATTCATGAACAGGAAAGGTTTGGAGAAATGTGGGCAGGTGGGATAGTTGAGTATGGAAACATGGTTGGGGTGGATTTGTTGGACTGAAGTGTCTGTTTCCATGCTGTATGACTCTGTGACTCTATGGCATGTATGATCTGCAACATATTTTAGGGTATATTTTTAGTAGTTAAGGTTAATGACATTGCTGCAGGCCAGACCAATAAAGAAAAGTAGATTTATTTCCCTAAAGGACATTAGTGAAGCTGAATGAGTTTTTTTCCCCCTGAGAATTGACATTGCTTTCATGGTCATCATTAATCTTTAATTCCAGATTTTCATTGAATTCACATTTCCACCATCTGTCATGGCAGAATATAAGCAGGGTCCCCAGAATATTACCTTGGCCACCTGATTAACAATAATATCACTGGACCAATACCGAGATTAGGATTAGGGTGAGGGGGTTGGGAATTAAGAAAAAGGAAAGGGGTAGGGTCAGCCTTGGTGTTAGGGTTTGAGTTTGGGTTAAGGTTAGGTTTACGGTTAGGGTTGGTGTTGGGGCTAGGGTTAGGGCTACGTTTGGGTTAGGGCTACATTTTGGCTTGGGCTGGTAATGACTCAAGCTAGAGATAGTACAATAGTATTAGAGATATAGTTAGGGTGAGGTGGGGTTTGGAGTTAACAGTTTGGGAGTAAGGGTTAGGTGTTGAAGTTTGGCATTTATGTTCTTGTTAAGGGTTGGGTAAATAATTTTTTTGGGTTGGGGCAGGGTTAGGTTTAAGGTTGGGTTTAGATTAATATTAGATTATGGGTTAGGGTGATGCAATATAGGTTTAAGGTTTAGATTAGATTAGATTAAATTAGATTACAGTGTGGAAACAGGCCCTTCAGCCTAACAAGTCCACACCGACCCGCCGAAGCGAAACCCACCCATACCCCTACATTTACCCCTTACCTAACACTGCGGGCAATTTAGTATGGCCAATTCACCTGACCCTGCACATCTTTGGACTGTGGGAGGAAACCGGAGCACCCGGAGGAAACCCACGCAGACACGGGGAGAACGTGCAAACTCCACACAGTCAGTCGCCTGAGGCGGGAATTGAACCCGGGTCTCTGGCGCTGTGAGGCAATAGTGCTAATCACTGTGCCACCGTGCCGCCCACTAAGGATAGAGTTAACATTAAGGTTAGGTTAAGGGTTTCACTGTTAGCGTTAGGGAAAAGGGTCGGAGTTTAGTGGGTAATGTTAGGATTGGAGGTCATGTTTAGTGTTAGAGTTAGGCTTTGTCTTTAGAATTATGGTTAGGCTTAGTGTTAGGGTTACAATTAATGGTTTATCGTTAAGGTTAGGCTTTGTTTCAGGAGAGAGTTGTGACTGGGGCTACTGTTGGGTTAGAGTTGGTGTAGGATTTGGACAACATCTATGTTTAGAGGTAGAGTGAGGATTAAGGTTAGGCTTTGAGCTTGGCCTGGTGGTAAGGAGTATTAATTGTAGATATGTTATTCATGCACAGAATGAAAACATTGTTGGGCCAATATTTAATGCCGATCCCTAACTGCCCAGAGGGTAGTTAAGAGTCAACCACAGTACATAGAACAGAGAACATAGAAGAATACAGCGCAGTACAGGCCCTTTGGCTCTCGATGTTGCGCCGATCCAAGCCCACCTAACCTACACTAGCCCACTATCCTCCATATGCCTATCCAATGCCCGCTTAAATGCCCATAAAGAGGGAGAGTCCACCACTGCTACTGGCAGGGCATTCCATGAACTCACGACTCGCTGAGTAAAGAATCTATCCCCAACATCTGTCCTATACCTACCACCCCTTAATTTAAAGCTATGCCCCCTCGTAATAGCTGACTCCATACGTGGAAAAAGGTTCTCACGGTCAACCCTATCTAAACCCCTAATCATCTTGTACACTTCTATCAAGTCACCCCTAAACCTTCTTTTCTCCAATGAAAACAACCCCAGGTGCCTCAGCCTTTCCTCATAAGATCTTCCTACCATACCAGGCAACATCCTGGTAAACCTCCTCTGCACCCGTTCCAGTGCTTCCACATCCTTCCTATAGTATGGCGACCAAAACTGGACACAATACTCCAGGTGCGGCCACACCAGAGTCTTATACAACTGCAACATGATCTCAGGACTCCGGAACTCAGTTCCTCTACCAATAAAAGCCAGTACGCCATATGCCTTCTTCACCGCACTATTTACCTGGGTGGCAACTTTCAAAGATCTGTGTACATGGACACCAAGATCCCTCTGCTCATCCACACTACCAAGTATCCGACCATTAGCCCAGTACCCCATCTTTTTGTTACTCCAGTACTCCAGTACTGTGGTCCTGGAGTCATATGTGGGTCACCAGGTAAGGGTGGCAGTTTCCTTCTCAAAAGTATATTAGTGAACCAGACAGGCTTTTCTCACAATCAACAATGATGTCATGGTCACGCTTAGACTCTTAATTTCAGATATCGATTAAATTCAAATTCCACCATTGGCCACGACAAGATTCAAACACAGGATCTTGGAACATTACCTGGGTCTCTGGATTAATAGTCCATTAATAAAAGCACTAGGCCATTGCCTCCCATCATGCTCAGGTAAGTGTTAGCATTAGGGTAAGTTTGCAGTTCGCATGAGGTTACAGTTAGATTTAGGAGATTACAGATACACTTACTGTTAGTGGGTTAGCACTATGGTTAGGATTACAACCCATGAGTTAATGCTAGGGTTTGCATAACACTTTATTTAGGGCTAGGGTCATGGCTGGGGCTAGCATTCGGGTTAGGATTAGAATTAGGGTTAGGATTAGGGTTAGGATGAATATTCTATCAGCATTAGCAATAGTGTTAGTGTTGAAGTTAGGTTTATGGTTTGGGCTAAGGCTCAGGTTAGGACAATGGCTGTATTTAGGTTAGTATTAGTTCTAGGGCTAAGGTTGGGCTATTGTTAGGATTAGGATTAAGAGTGAAGGCCAAGGTTGGATCAAGGCTTTGTTTAGGTTTTAGTTTGAAGCTGAGTCTTGGTTTAGATCTAGTATTAGGATTAGTGCAACGTTTAAGGATATGGTTAATAGAGGAGTCTCAGATCAGGGCTATACCTATGCTTAGTGCTAGGATTAGAATCAGGCTTTGAGTTAAGTCAATGGTTTGCACTCAGGCTAGGGTTAGGATTAATGTTAGAATTTCAGCTTGATTTAGGCATAGTATTTGGTCTAGGTCTAGCATTAAGGCTACCGTTAGGACTAGACTTAGGGCTAAGGCTAGTGTAATGGATAGACACGATGTGGAGGTGCCAGTGTTGGACTGAGGTGGATAAAGTTAAAAATCACACAACACCAGGTTATTTGGAATCACTAGCTTTCAAAGTGCTGTTTCTTCATCATATTGTTGTGGAGCAGAATCACAATGCATATGGATAGGGATAGTGTTACGACACAGGTTAGTTCAAATGATTCTGTTAGTGTTTGGGCTGGGTCTAAGGTTAGGTTTAGAATTAGTGTCAGTGTGTGTAGGGTATGGTTAGAGGATTTTGTGTTGAGGTATTAGGGGTTGGAGGCTATGGTTGGGGTTTGAGTTGGGAGATTGGATGTTTGGAGATGGGGCTATGGTTAATGGTTGAGGGTTCGTGGTGGTGGGTAAGGATTAGGGATGGGATTCTGGGTGTGGGGGTTAAGGCTAGATTTAGGACAAGCAGGTAAGGGGTTAGGGTGTTAGGTTTTAGGGTTGTGTTAGGTTTAGGGTTTGGGTGTTATAGTCAGGAATGGGATTTCAGGTGATAGTAGGCTAGGGTGTTGGGGATGTGCGGAATTGGGTTGTTGGAAACTGAGAGTTGGATTTAGGGGTAGCCAGGTTTAGAGCTCGGGCCTGGGGAAAGGGTTAGAGGAAGTATTACTAATTAGTTAGGGAAGAAGGCACCAAAAATAGGAGGCCTCAACTTCTCCATCTATGAATGGCTTTCATGACTTAAAAAAAAATGCAAGGAAAAGTTTATGGTTCAGGGGTCGGGAGTTGGGACTGAGTTTTGGTGGAGGGGGTGGGGGGGGGGATGGATGGGAGTAGTTGGTTGGGATTTGTTGGTTAGTGCTAGGTTTAGAGTAATAGGGTCATACAGTATAGAAACTGGCCCTCAGCCCACCATGTCTATGCCAATCAACAAATATCAAACTATGTTAATTCCATTGACTTGCACGTGGTCCCCAGCTTACTCTGCCCTGACATTTTAAGTGCTTGTCCAGATGTTTCTTAAATGTTGTGCGAATATCTGCCTGCACCAGATACTCTCAGGCAGATCATTCTACATTTATAACACATTTCAGGTGAAAAAGTGTTTCCTCAGGTTTCCTCTCAACAACTTACTCCTCATATGACTCTATGTCTCAATATTAAATTTAAGCCATCTGGTCTTAGACACATCTGCCATGGGGAAAAGATTCGCACAATCTTTGTGTGACCAGAACTGCCCACAATAGTCCAATGCTCTGTAAGGTAGCAAGAAGGTTTCTTGCTTCTATATTCTATATCCTGGTTAATGAAGGCAATAATCCCCTTTGCCTTTCTCTACACTATCAGCCTCTGTTGACATCTTCAGGGATCTTTATGTGGACACACAAGGTCTCTTTGTTCCTCAGTATTCTTGAGGGACCTATCATTTATTGTGTCAATCATTCCCTTAATTGACCTCCAAAAGTACATCACTTCACACTTATCAGGATTAAATTCCATGAGCCATTGATCTGCCCAATTTACTGGCTGATCAATACCAAACTGTAACCTGAGACCTCCTCACCATCAATAACATTGTCAATTTTTGTGTCATCTGCAAGCTTACTAATTATACCTTCGACATTCATATCCAAGTTGTTAATGCACATAAGAAACAGCAAGAGTCCTAGTATGAATCCATTGCTCATCACAGTCTTCCAATCACAAAACACAAGAGGTGGCACTGTGGCTTCACAGCACCAGGGACCCAGGTTTGATTCCCGCCTTAGGCAACTATCTGTGTAGAGTTTGCACATTCTCTCCATATCTGCGTGGGTTTCCTCCCACAATCCACAGATGTCCTCGTCAGGTGAATTGGCCATGCTAAATTGCCCATAGTGTTAGGTGCATTAGTCCGGGGTAAGTATAGGGTATGGGAATAAGACCATAAGACCATAAGACATAGGAGCGGAAGTAAGGTCATTCGGCCCATCGAGTCCACTCCGCCATTCAATCATGGCTGATGGGCGTTTCAACTCCACTTACCTGCATTCTCCCCGTAGCCCTTAATTCCTTGTGACATCAAGAATTTATCAATTTCTGCCTTGAAGACATTTAGCATCCCAGCCTCCACTGCACTCTGTGGCAATGAATTTCACAGGCCCACCACTCTCTGGCTGAAGAAATGTCTCCGCATTTCTGTTCTGAATTTACCCCCTCTAATTCTAAGGCTGTGTCCACGGGTCCTAGTCTCCTCGCCTAACGGAAACAATTTCCTAGCGTCCACCCTCTCCAAGCCATGTATTATCTTGTAAGTTTCTATTAGATTTCCCCTTAATCTTCTAAACTCCAATGAATACAATCCCAGGATCCTCAGCCGTTCCTCATATGTTAGACCTACTATTCCAGGGATCATCCGTGTGAATCTCCGCTGGACACGCTCCAGTGCCAGTACGTCCTTCCTGAGGTGTGGGTGGTTTACTGTTCAGAGGGTCTGTGTGGACTTGTTGGGCTGAAGGGTCTGTTACCATACTGTAGGGAATCTAATAAAAAAAAAACCTTCACCATTGCACTTTGCATCTTATTTGCAAGTCAATTTTGGATCCAGTTTGCAAACTGCCCTTGGATTTATGGGCCCTCACCTTTTGACCAAGCTTTCCTGATGGGACCTTGTCAAAGGCCTTACTAAAGTCCATGTAAACCACATCAACTGCATTAACCCAATTAATACATTTGGAAACTTTTACAAAAAGAAACTCAATTAAATTAGTCAGACAGGACGCCAATCCAAAAAAATCCGTGATGACTATTCTTAATCATTCCCAGCCCTTCCAAGTCAGCTATTACGAGGGGGCATAGCTTTAAATTAAGGGTGGTAGGTATAGGACAGATGTTGGGGTAGATTCTTTACTCAGCGAGTCGTGAGTTCATGGAATGCCCTGCCAGCAGCAGTGGTGGACTCTCCCTCTTTATGGGCATTTAAACGGGCATTGGATAGGCATATGGAGGATAGTGGGCTAGTGTAGGTTAGGTGGGCTTGGATCGGCGCAACATCAAGGGCCAAAGGGCCTGTACTGCGCTGTATTTTTCTATGTTCTATGTTCCATGTAAGTATTGATTATTCCTGTCCCTCAGAATTATTTCCAATGATTTCCCTATTACTGACTTTGAACTAACTGATCTTTAATTACCTGTAATTACTTCGAACAAAAGAATAGCATTGTTCTCCTCCTGTCATCCACCATTTCACCTGTGGCCAGTGCAGTATTAAATATTTCTGCCAGAGCCCCAGCAATCTCCTCATTTGTCTTCCATAGCATCCTGGGATGTATCTCAGCCTAACTTGGGGATCTATGCACCTTTATGCTCACTAAAACACCTCCTTATACCTACGCTTCATTAGCATCTAGGGTTAGGCTTAGTGTGTAAGGGGTTAGGGTGTTGAGAGTTGGACGTTACAGGTAGGATTAGGGTTTAGAGTTGTGGGTTGAGAGTTTTGGGTTATTGTTTGGGTTAGGATTGGAGATTTGTGAGTTAGAGTTTTGGGGTTAGGGTTTGGGCATTACAGTTGGGTGCTTGGAGTTGGGTTTAAGATGAGGGTTTGGGCTAGGTTTAGGGTTAGGGTTAGAATAAGGGGTTAGGGAGTTGGGGTTAGAGTTAAGAGTTCAGTGGTTTGGAGTTGAATTTGGGGAAATGGTTTAGAGATCAGATTTGGGGTTTAGCAGTCAAGGCTGGGTTTGGCAGTCAAGGCTAGGTTTAGGTTTAGGGTTTAGGGTAAGGGATTAGGCTGTTAACTCTAACTCCATTTGGTATTCTCCATTAGAGTTGAAGTTAGGGTTTGGGAGTTATGGTTATGTTGGTATTAGGGGTTAGGGTGTTAGGGCTTGGGATTTAGGGTGTCAGTGTTTGGGGTTATGGTTAAAGTTAGTTTTGAAGTTTGGAGTTTAAGGTTTGGGGATTAGGATTAAGGTTTGGGGGGTACGGTTGGGTGCTTGGAGTTTGATTTAGGGATTTGGGTGGTTAGTGTGAGGGTTAGGTTTAGGATTAGGGTTAAAGTTAGCGATTGGGGGGTTAGGCAGTTGAGGGGTAGGAGGTTGGTGGTTTGGGATTGAAGTTGGAGTTTGGGTTGAGAGTTGTGGGTTAAGGGTTAAGGAGTTGGTGGAGTGTTGCCAACAGGTGGGAGGCCTCAACCTTTCCCTCTATGAATAGCTTTCATAGCCTAAAAAATATTACAGGCAATCATCCAAGACTCATCTCTTCTTAAGACAGGAACCTGGAACTACTATGATGCTGCAGCAGTTGAATTGCTTGCAGCTATCACTACCACAGATTACTCATGAAAAATAATTACAAGGGGTATTTCTGCAAGCAGCCCTTGGGCTGCCATTGCCTGTGGAACTGTGCCCAAGTGTGAATCATGCACTGAAATGAGGAGACTGAAAAATTAGAGGAGGCATTATGTAAAAATAATACAAATAATTGTGTCCTAATTCATGTAGTAGCTGGTAGAGGAACATTGACGGACTGATGGTAAATACAAAAATGAAAGAGAAATTTTCTTGGGGAACAACTATTATTCAATTGTGAATGAAATACGTACTAATGAAACTAGATGTCACAAGCACCAGTAAACTCATTATCCTTCGTGGAACAAAGATTTGCCATGAGTGTCACATTTAAAAAAGATACGGCTCAATTAGTCAATAATTGAAGCTTTGCAATGAAATTCCACAGCCAATTCCTGACAACAACCTGGTCAGGCTGTTGCATTTTGCTCTACATTTCCAGACTGAGATCAAAAACTGTACCCTTTGTAGGGGAGGATGGAGTCACTTTGCAACCATTGTCTGAAATAATAGTGTTATTGTCAATGGTACAACAAGTAATTTTACAGTGCACATTGCAACAGTTTCGAGAGGAATCTGGTGGAAATGAATCTGAATTATTGAGCAGTTTTCATCTACATCAGTGACATTTGGTCGAGACTCTGCTGCGATTAGACAGTTGAAGAAACAAGAATAGCCAGAAGCAAGAAATGAGAAATAGCATTACAAATTGGACAGTGAAATATTCCTGAGGTTGCTTTGCATCCGAGTGAACCTCTACATTAACTGCTGTTCATTGACTATTTTCTCAACTGGACTAGCTTAAGATTTATTGTAGTATAAAAGCTGGTCAAAGACCAAAAATTCTCTGCAGACTAACTCAAGTTTTAGTTCCCCAAAGTCTCTGTCTTACCCAGAAGACATACATCAAACAACAGAAGTGACATAAAATATTCTCCTCTCGCCTGGATTATGGTGTTCCAGCTTTACTGAAGAGGCTCAGTAGCATTCAGGGCAAAGTGGCTGGCTGCCCATTCACCTCCCTCAGCATTCACTCCATCCACCACAAAGCAGCAGCAGCATGTCTCATACACAACATGTACTAGTGGCTACCAAGCTTCCTTCAAAAGCACCTTTTCAGCTCACAGATTCTGCCATTTGAAAAAGGACAAGGGGAATACCATTCTTTGCATTGAATTGAATTCTATTATTGCTTCATTGTACATGAGAAAAAGGAGCAGAAATAGGTCATTTGGCCCATTGAGGCTGCTCTGTCATTCAAAAGATCATGGTTGTTCTGATAATCTTCAACTCCACTTACCTGTCTTCCCCATAACCCTTGATTCCCTTACTGATTAAAAATCTGTTTCTCAGAATGCACATGTTCAATGATCCAGCCTTGAAAGGCCCTCTGCAGTAAAAAAATTCCACGGATTCACTACCTTCTGAGAGAAGTAATTCTTCCCGATCTGTTTTAAATGAGCAACTGCTTACATATTATTCACTCTGGGTTTAGATTCTCCTCCAAGGGTCTCCACATCTACCCTGTCAAGCTCCTTAAGAAATCTATACATTTCAATCAGATTTCCTTTCATTCTTCTTGATGACAAGGCCTGGTGCGTATGGGCGAGGGCAAAGACATGGGAGATGGTGCCTTAAGCCGAAAAATTGTTGGACTCAATATTGAGTCCAGAAGGTTCTAGAGTTCCCAAATGGAAAATGCGGTGCTATTCTTTCAGCTTCAGCTAAGTGCATGGCATTTTCTGTGTAAAAGAAAACTTGAGGAAAGGTCACTCAACCTGAAACATTAACTCTGATTTCTCTCTATTGATGCTGCGAGATCTGTTGAGCCTTTCCAGTAATTTCTGTTTTTGATCCTCATTTTCACTAAAATAAAGGTTAATATTTCATTTGACTTCCCCAGTACCAGTTGAATTTGAAGACAGCTGTTTGTGATTCACGTAGGAGAATGCCAAAATTCCTCTGTTTTTCAACTTTCTGCAGTCTTTCTCCATTTAAATAAAGTTCAGCTCTTTTATTCTTCCAGCTAAAATGCATAACCTCCCACTTTCCCACATTATATTCAATTTGCCATGTTTTTGGCCTATTCACTGAATCTATCTATATCCCTCTGTGGATATTTCTGTCATTCACAGTACTTGTCTTCCCACCTACTTTGTGTCATCTGTAAACTTGTAAATTTCCCTTATCCAAATCAATGTATATTATAAATGTTCGTGGTTTCTGCACTTTTCCCTATTGCTGTCCTAACTATTCATTAGGCATCGTTTTTCCATGCCAAATACTAACCCCAACATTAAGCTGCCTTATGTGTGGTATTTTATCAAACATTTTTTTTGATATCCCAACATAATCGATCTATTAGCTGACCTTTATTTATCCTGCTTGTTATCTCCTCAAAGAACTGCAGTCAATTTATCAGACATGATTTTCCTTGCTGAAACCATATTGACTCCACTTGATCAGATGGTGTATTACTAATTGCTGTACTATTACATCCTTTATAATGGACTATAGCATTTTGGCAATGACTCATGTCAAGCCAACTGGCCAATAGTTGCCTGTTTCTTTGTCTCCCTCCCTGTTTGAATAAGGCTGTTACACTGGGAGTTTTCTAATCCTGTAGGACTTTCCTGGAATCCAAGGATTTTGGGAGATTACTACAAACAGATCCAAATCTCCTTTCCGAACACCAAATGGGCCACAGTAGTTCAAGAAGGCAGCACCACCACATTCTCCAGGGCATTTAGGGTTATATAAACAATCCTGGCCTTACCAGTGATGCTCACATCTCATAAATGAATAAAGCATTTATTGTATTTATGCTAGTCACTGTGGGTGTCAGATCAAGTAATGGTATTCCAATCTCCTCAGTCTGTTCTGTCTTTAAGTCATTAAGTGTCTTTACCATTGCCGAGACCAGTTAACAGTTCTTTTGTATCGGAATAAATAGAGCAGGGCAGAGAAAGAAACGAAAGAGTTTCCTTACTACACCATCATGCATCACAATAGATTAAGGAAAAATATGACATGAAAAAGTCGATGATACTGCTGGTCATGACTTCAGTGATGGTTGGTCCAATTTATTCCAACATTATAACCTCCACAGGTCTCAGCATTGACTGTCCCCCACCACTTCACCTTCCAATAAGAGATGGACATGTTTCCTTTTATGTGGCAGGTTGACACAGTGGTTAGCACGGCTGCCTCACAGTGCGAGGGACACTGGTTCAATTCCACCCTCGGGTGGTGACTGACTGTGTGGAGTTTGCACATTCTCCCTGGCTCTGTGTGGGTTTCCTCTCTGTGCTACAGTTTCTTCCCACAGTCCAAAGATGTGCAAGTTGGGTGGATTGGCCATGCTAAATTACCCTGTAGTGTTCCTGGCCTGCTTAGGTTAAGTGTATTAGCCAAGGGAAATGCAGGGTTACATGAATAGGGTAGGGGATGAGCTTGGGTGGATGCCCTTCAGAGGCCTGGTGTGGACTTGATAGGCCAAATAGTCTGTTTCCACACTGTAGATATTCTATAAAGTTTGGATGATGTGACTGCCACAATAATAGAGTCATAGAGATGCACAGCACAGAAGGTCCATGCCGACCAGATATCCCAACCCAATCTAGTCCCACCTGCCAGCACCCGGCCCATATCCCTCCAAACCCTTCCTAATCATATACCCATCCAGGTATCTTTTAAATGTTGCAGTTGTACCAGCCTCCACCATTTCGTCTGGCACCTCATTCCATACACGTACCACCCTCTGCATGAAAAAGTTGCCCCGTAGGTCTCTTTTATATCTTTCCCCTCTCGCCCTAAACCTATGCCCTCTAGTTCTGGACTCCCCCACCCCAGGGAAAAGACTTTGTCTATTTATCCTATCCATGCCCCTCATGATTTTATAAACCTCTTTAGGGTCACCCCTCAGCCTCCGACGCTCCAGGGAAAACAGCCCCAGCCTGTTCAGCCTCTCCCTGTAGCTCAAATCCTCCAACCCTGGAAACATCCTTGTAAACCTTTTCTGAAACCTTTCAACTTTTCCAACATCTTTCCAATAGGAAAGAGACCAGAATTGCACACAATATTTCAACAGTGGCTTAACCATTTTAACAGCCACAACATGACCTCCCAACTCTTGTACTCAATACTCTGACCAATAAAGGAAAGCATACCAAATGCCTTCTTCACTATCCTATCTACCTGTGACTCCACTTTCAAGGAGCTATGAACCTGCACTCCAAGGTCTCTTTGTTCAGCAACACTCCTGAGGACCTTGCTTTCCCAAAATGCAGCACCTCACATTTATCTAAGTTAAACTCCAACAGCCACTTCTCAGCCCATTGGTGCATCTGATCAAGATTCCATTGTAGATTAGATTACTTACAGTGTGGAAACAAGCCCTTCAGCCCAACAAATCCACACTGACACTCCGAAGAGCAGTCCACCCAGACCCATTCCCCTACACCTAACAATACAGGCAATTTAGCATGGCCAATTCACCTAACCTGCACATTTTTGGATTGTGGGAGGAAACCGGAGAACCCAGAGGAAACCCACGCAGACACGGGGAGAATGTGCAAACTCCACACAGACAGTTGCCTGAGGCGGGAATTGAACCCAGGTCTCTGGCGCTGTGAGGCAGCAGTGCTAACCACCATGCCGCCCAATGTAATCTGAGGTAACCTTCTTCACTGTCCACTACACCTCCAATTTTGGTGTCATCTGCAAACTTACTAACTGTACCTCTTATGCTCACATCCAAATCATTTATATAAATGATGAAAAGTAGTTGACCCAGCATCAATCCTTGTGGCAATCCACTGGTCACAGGCCTCCAGTCTGAAAAACAACCCTCCACCACCACCCTCTGTCTTCTACCTTTGAGCCAGTTCTGTATCCAAATGGCTAGTTCTCCCTATATTCCATAAGATCTAACCTTGCCAACCAATCTGTCATGGGGAACTTTGTCGAACATCTTACTGAAGTCCATATCGATCACGTCTGCCGCTCTGCCCTCATCAATCCTCTTTGTTACTTCTTCAAAAAACTCAATCAAGTTTGTGAGACATGATTTCCCATGCATGAATCCATGTTTACTATCCCTAATCAGTCCTTGCCTTTCCAAATTCATGTACATCCTGCCCCTCAGGATTCCCTCCAAAAACTTGCCCACCACTGACGTCAGGCTCATTGGTCTATAGTTCCCTGGCTTGTCCTTACCACCCTTCTTAAACAGTGGCACCACGTTAGCCAACCTCCAGTCTTCCGGCACCTCACCTGTGACTATTGATGATACAAGTATCTCAGCAAGAGGCCCAGCAATCACATCTCTAGCTTCCCACAGAGTTCTAGGGTACACCTGAACAGGTCCTGGGGATTCATCGACTTTTATGCATTTCAAGACATCCAGCACTTCCTCCTCTGTAATCTGGACATTTTTCAAGATGTCACTATCTATTTCCCTACAGTCTATATCTTCTATATCTTTTTCCACAGTAAATACTGATGCAAAATACTCATTTAGTACCTCCCCCATTTTCTGCGGCTCCGCACAAAGACTGCCTTGCTGATCTTTGAGGGGCCCTATTCTCTCCCTAGTTACCTGGGACAACACTACTCTTATAGGACAAGCCAAACAGAGAACAGCCAGGGAATTCCTAGAGGCATGGCACTCATCCACAGATTCAATCAATAAGCACATCGACCAATATACCGGCCACTGCAGTGGACAGCTGGAACTGACAACCGGAAGCGGTAGATACAAACCACTATAAATGCTGGAGGAAACATCACAGAAGCACTTCACAGGAGGCTCCCAAGCACTGAGGATGTCACCTAGACAGGGGATGAAACGTCTGCAACTCAAATTCCCAGCTCAGCGAACAGAACCACAACAACGAGCACCCGAGCTACAAATCTTCTCACAAACTTTGAATACCTTTTTGTCCTTAATGTATTTGTAAAAACCATTTTGATTTTCCTTAACTCTATTTGCCAAAGCTATCTCATGTCCCCTGTTTGCCCTCCTGATTTCCCTCTTAAATATATTCCTATTGCCTTTATACTCTTCTAAGGATTCACTCAATCTATCGTGTCTATACCTGACATATGCTTCCTTTTTTATCTTAACCAAAACCTTTGAATCAATGCAGTGTGTTAACTGTGATGTATGAATGTGTGGTTGTCAGCAGTGCTAGGCTTGTGAGGAACAGCTGAGACAAGGGAGGTGATGTATAACTTATGCTTGAGAAAGAGTTTTGGGAGCATGTGAAGTTTGCTATGGTGAATGGAATAGTGTATGAAGTGAGTTGTGCCATTTGTAGGGTTTGTCATATGAATGTGCATGCATAGACATTAGGTCACTCGTGTGAATTCATTACACCTCTTTTGGCACTGTAAGTCTTCAGGGCTAAATTCTTACATTGACCATGCATACCCT
The DNA here is from genome assembly GCF_004010195.1 of Chiloscyllium plagiosum. NCBI lineage: Eukaryota > Metazoa > Chordata > Chondrichthyes > Orectolobiformes > Hemiscylliidae > Chiloscyllium > Chiloscyllium plagiosum. Next base: position 918,857 of record NC_057741.1, read on the forward strand.
CTGTCTTCTCAGGATTATCTGGATGGCTCTCTGAGGGAAGAAGACCCTCCTGCTCCAAGACCTACAAAGCTACATCAACGATCCTGTTACCTGGCCAACATCTCAGTCTCAGGCTTGCTGCAGTGCTCCTGTAAAGGAAGAACAACACCTCAAATTTCCACTTGGGAAGCCTGCAGCTTTCTGGACACAATGTCAAGTTCAATAATTTTAAGGCTCGAATGCTTCGATGTCCTATCTCCAAACCACACACACCAAGTCTTGTTATCACAGAGTTTGCCATAACATACTAGCCATTGTTATCCACTAACAGTCTCCATTTACAGGTATTCACTCTCCTAGCCAGATCGATATCTAGTCCTTTGTCTGTCCAACTGTTTTTTTCTCTCTCTTTGGGCTCTATGGTCACCTATCATTTAATCATTACACCCTCCCCTCACCCAACCTTCTGCATACAAACTGACATTTTCCTCGCTACCATCAGGTCCCTGGAAGAGTCAACAGACCCTTGCTGACCTCTGATTTCTCTTCACAGATGCTGCTAGACATGCTGAGCTTTTCCAGCAATTTCTGTTTTTGTTTCTGACTTATAGCATCCCACAGTTCTTTCAGATTTTATTTAGCAGAGAGAGGATAGCCCTGCCTGATCAGAAAACGTTCTGAATTCCACCCATTGATCAAGACTGCACACCCAACATTGGTGTAAGCGATTTTTTGAGAAGATTTGTAGCTCAGGTTGTGAGTTTGCTCACTGAGCTGGTCGTGTCCCGGCCTGCTTAGGTTCGGTATATTAGCCATGGGAAATGCAGCATTACGTGGATAGAGTAGGGGGATGGACCTGGGTGGGATGCCCATCAGTGTGGACTTGATGGGCCAAATGGTCTGTTTCCACACTGTAGGGATTCTATAAAGTTTGGATGATGTGACTGTCACAGTTGAATCCATGGCAATGTGCTGACTGTGATATATGAATGTGTAGCTGCCAGCAGTGCTAGGCTTGTGAGGTCAGATCCAATTGTGGATTCCCTCTCCAAAACCCATTTTTGAGAACATGCCCTCATATGGGTGTGCACTTTTCCATTAAAGGTCTTCCTTGGTCCAAGAGGATGAGGCAGGTATCCACACCCCTGTCCTGGGGACCATGAGGTATAGCACAGGTTTGGTCTGTCCCAGACCAGACCTGACCCAGTTAGCAATGACATCTGACAGGATTCTGTCATCTGCATTCAGCAGTGAAATTGATTGCCAATTTCTAATTTCCCCCTTCCACTTTAGATGAGGGCGGTGATGGCTTTCCTCAAGAACTCGCACATGGTATCAGCCAGAAGCATATTGTCATACATCCCCAGCAGCTCACGGCCCATTCAGTCCCATGGAGCTGAATACAACTCTGCCAGTAAGCTGTCACTTCCAGAAGTTTTATTCTTTTCAAAGGACTTGGGAGCCTTGGTCTGGTCCAGCCTTTCCTGTGTACTGCTATCAAACACCTCTGTAACACAGGAATCACTGGGAGGCCTTGCTATCTATGTGCTTCATATCATATCATCTGGCATAAATGGATTTGCTGATCTTCAGGATGTCAGACTGAAGTGACATTATTAAGCCATCTTCTTCCTTTAGGCTGCTGAGCACAGAGATCTCCTTATTGACCTGCTGAAAGAGAAAACATGAGCATGTCCCATCCTGCTCCACGGGGCAGACCTTGGACCAGATAACTATCTTGGAAGCTCCAAGTCAAAGAGCAAGGCTTGCTGGTTCTTCACCCTCTGGAAATCCTCCATGACATTGACCCCCATCGTTTGCAGCAGGAGTCAGTTCTGCATGCTTTTCTGGAGTTTGATTTGTTTTCCTCATTGTTCTCTCTTGAAAACATTTGAGGGTAAAGAGCCTCTTGATGTTCCCCTTGAGTGTTTCCTTCCTGTGCCCCTCAAAGAGGAGTTTCATGGTTCTCCAACCTATGTACTCGCTTCTGAGTTCCTCAGCTTTCTGGGATCAACAGTTTCACATTAAGCTTCCACCTTGCCTTGCTGGCCTGCTGGTCATCCTGTAGGTGACAGTCAGTTCTCAGGAAGTAGTGGTCAGAAAGGAACTGGCTTGATATCAATGGATTTGACCAAGAACATTCAGAATCCAGGCAGAAAATCTATTCTTGAGCAGATAAAGCCATCTGGCCATCCGGCACCTATCTGTAGAGGTGCTGAAGATATCATGCAGCTTGGAGAATTAACCATTTCCATTTCTCTCTCACTGTGTTGCACAGAAATCCTCTGCTGATGTGGATGGAGCCTGCTCCAAAGTGAAGCTCATTGATCTTAAAGATTTGGAAGGCAGATCCCAGAGTCAGACCCAAGTTGACATTCCTCACCTAGAACTTGGCAGGGGTAGGAGCCAGCAGGCAACGTAGCCCAGCCACCTCTTCAGTCTCGTGAATGGAGACTATCAAGACTCTTGTGTTTGAGTCCTCTTCCAGCTCAATGCCTCCTGGCAACATCTCACCTCTTTATGAGAAATGTGTCAAGGCTCCCTGTCTCATTCTTGCCTTGCCTTTGTCAATGCAGGACCAATGCATGTGACAGAGAGCATGTTATGGTGATTTTCCAGCAACTCCTGAGGGTGCCAGGCCTATCTCTGGATGGCAATTGCCAACCTGTCCACAAAGATAGATGAGGAGAAAGTGAGGTCTGCAGATGCTGGAGATCAGAGATGGAAATGTGTTGCTGGAAAAGCGCAGCAGGTCAGGCAGCATCTAGGGAACAGGAGAATCGACGTTTCGGGCATTAGCCCTTCTTCAGGAAAGAGGAAAGTTGGTCCAGCAGGTTAAGATAAAAGATAGGGAGGAGGGACTTGGGGGAGGGGCGTCGGAAATGTGATAGGTGGAAAGAGGTCAAGGTGAGGGTGATAGGTCAGACTGGGGTGGGGGCGGAGAGGTCGGGAAGAAGATTGCAGGTTAGGAAGGCGGTGCTGAATTCGATGGATTTGACTGAGACAGG
>NC_057741.1:924079-935426 GCF_004010195.1 Chiloscyllium plagiosum
GAGTGAGTGGAGGGCTGCGCGTTCCGAGGGTGAGAGGTTGGAGTGGGTGAGAGGGGTGGGGGAGTTCAGGTGGCGGTTAATATCGCGGCGGCAGTTGGCTATGCAGAGGTCGAGGGCAGGTAAGAGGCCAGCACGGGGTGTCCAGGTGGATGGGGTGTGTTGGAGGCGGGAGAAGGGGTCGTCAGAGGGTGGGCGGGAGTCTTGGTTAAAGAAGTAGGCACGGAGGCGAAGGCGGCGGAAGAATTGTTCAATGTCACGCCGCGTGTTGAATTCATCAATCCGGGAGCGTAGGGGAATGAAGGTGAGGCCTCTGCTGAGGACTGATCTTTCATAGATAGATGGATGACTACAGGACTGGCTGCACTACGGCCAGTCTGGATAATAGCATACAGTGTGTCCATAGGCTGCCTGCATTGCTGCAGTGTACAAGCAATCATGAGCAGACTGGCCACATTGTTCCAGCTTCTCCACTGTGAGTATCAGTGTCTCTTGTACGCCTGCTGCTTGTTCCTGTATATCTGAATAAAATCTGAGACCACTGTCCAGCTGGTGGTCCAGTCGTTGCCTGGTATCTGGCAGCCCTCTGAATTTTTCTCTCAATAAGCTATGGTACTGTCTGTCTGTATAATTCAGCAGCTTGCAAACCCAGACAGTATCCACATATGGAATCTAGTCAGGCCTCATCATCCAAGCTGCTGGGTGGTCCAGGAGGCAGATATTTCCTTTGTTGCCTTGAAACTCCTGTCTGGAGAGGTCAAGGACATGTCCTCTGGAGCATATGGACAGGTCCTTGGGATGAGGGGTTCATCTGTAAGACACAAGAGGCAGAAGAAATTGCAGCCACACTGACCATCTGGTTAATCCAAGTGCTGCACTCGGGTGTTGGGACAAGGATGCTTCTGCATTCGTGCAAGAGCAATTCCAGTCTTCTCCTGTGACAGCACCATTCCTGCCTTGGAGAACGGAAGGACACAAATGTCCAGCAACCCCAACTCCTCCCCCTTCGCCCTCCCCCATGTGCACCCATCTATCTGATGCTCCTTTAACCTGTAATGACAACGGTGAATAAGAACAACCTGTGGATGGCACAGCTGTTAGGCTGCTGCATGTGGCAGAAAGGTGTTGAGGAGTTCCAAGGGAGTATAAACTCAACATGGAGACCATACAGTGTTACTGGTGGGGGAGCATGGGGGTAAGGAGAGCCAGTGAAGAAAGGTCCTGCATGTGACAGAGTAGGTGTCAGATCATGAGTCTTGCTGCAAGGTAGGTTCGGTTTCAGAGATAGAATAGGTGTGAGGTAGCAGAGAGTACAGTATGGCACTTACCCTGACAAAGCTAAGATGGCCATTCATCTCTTCCTGCACTGTAGCCCAGTCTTCTTCATCATGGAGATGTCACTGACCCAGGCTGATATGGTGTGCCAGTCCTCCACGAACAAGTCTCCTCACCCTCAACCAACCCTTGCACAAGAACCTCCAGGTGTGTCTACGAGAAGTGTGGCACTAGCCTTCCCTTCTCCAACACCTCTCCTCAGTCTTTCCACAGCTAAGCAGCACAACTTAGAGGTGTGCATTGGATCTTGGAAGATGGCATGGTCCAAGGGTCCTGGTGTTAGGATGCATATCCAGTGTGTGATGAGTTGATCTGGAATGGCACATGGTTAGATAGGGAGGAAATCAGATGTGATACTCACCACAAGAGCTAAACCACCAAAAAATGTAATGATTTTGGTGAAATACAACAGCCTCCTGCTCAGCCTCCTGACACAAATCACTTCCTCCAACTTAATGTAACTTGAATAGACAAAAAAAACTGCAACATTCAGCCTCAGTTTGTTGGTCTGTTAGTCTGTAAACCAAGCATTTCAAAAATAAATAGTTGGATTTTGATAAAACTTAGGTGACAATAAAGTGTGGAGCAGGAAAAAGCACAGCAGGTCAGGCAGAGTCTGAGGAGCAAGAGAGTCAACGTTTCAGGCATATAAGGGCCATAAAACTTGGGACAGAAGTTGGGTGGACCCAAGAAAAAAACTGATTAAAATTTGGTAAAGATGCAGATTCAGATCCATTTCCTGGAAAGGAGGAAATGAATGGGAAATAATCAAAAGAATTAAATAGAATGCAACTGCTTAATTTTCTTCTTTTAGGAATCCTTCACTATGATAAAGTCTGGAGCAGTGTTATTGAACATTACATGCAATTTTCCAATGTAGAACTGTGCCTTGGAACATTTCACTGTATTGAAGATGTAATATTATATACTCCAAGTTAGTCGATGAATTGTGAAGCAAACAGTGATTGCAACACATTGAGTAAACGTTACTTAAAAACAAGTTACAAATCTGTTCCACACATCTAAGGATGTTAAGCGCTTGACAGGAAGGGCATTTTTGAAGTAATTCCCACTGTGGCACGATTTTCCATAATAACCAAAATATTTCCAATCCCAAATAAATAATACAATTGGCAATTTCCCCCATCTCAAATAATAACTAAGAAGAGAATTTAACTTACAAACCTAACAGAAACTGAGAGTGTCCACAGTTCAAAAAGGAGGTAACTTATCCTCCTGAAACAAGTGGTAAGGGTGTCTTTGTAAAGCTGGGCAGCTCCTATTTCACATCAGCCCGTCAGATTCCAATAACGTTATTGCTACCAAACTGCCATTTCAACTTAACGACCTGTTGCTAAACCAAGCTAGTGACGTAACACATCAGGGCCAATGAAGCACAACAATAAGTTTTCAAACTGATTTTGACTTCTTAAACTGCAACTCTGGGCCCCGTGTTAAAGCCCAAGCTGTTGATTCATGTCACATCATTGAATGTACAACCAATTTGAAACAGTGCTGACACTTGTACGATCTTGGTGTGTGATTGATGAGTTCTGGAACTTTCAGCCACAGAAACCAGTAAGATGTTAGTTGGAGGGATTAACTGAGGTCTATGAATTAGAATAACCTGGGTCATGGGGGCAATGGGCTGGTTTTAAATTGTTGATCTGGTTTTGTTTCTCCATTTCTTTCCTATGTTTCTGCCACTCTTATCACCTCATCCTCTATTTTTCAAGCCTCTTCCTTTTCTAAATCTCCCATCTCTCCTTGTCCCTTGGTCTCATTTTCCATTCTTCTCATCTTCTCCTCTTCTCCATCCTGCTTCTTTTAAATCTTCTGTACCTCCTATTTCATCACACTATCTCTTCTCAATTGTTCTTCCACCCATCAGTTGCTTCCTCTCCCCTCCAGTATCATTCGCAAGTATCTTACTCCCGACCTCGGTTCTCACACCCTCTCACCCTTCTTAGGTTGATGTTGCACTGATCTTGCCATTCCATTTACAATTCCAAGGAGAATTAGCCAAAGTACAGTTAAAAGTATTAATTTTGGCATTGTCATTTATATTTCATTATTTTAGAAAGGGTGTTGTAGGTAGAAATAAAGGTGCATCTCGCTGTGCAAATTGCTTTTACTTCATTCTTACTATCAATAGTGTTTGAAAAATACATTCTTTAGACTTCCTTCTCTCGTATGAGAGGCTAGGAAGAGATACTACTATCAGCACATAAACCCTATTTTGAGGAAGGGTCACTGGACCTAAAACATTAACTTGGATGTTTCTTCACAGACACTGTCAGACCTGTTGAGTTTTTCCAGCAACTTCTGTTTTTGTTCCTTATTTCCTGCAATTTGTTTCACAACAACTTAATGTTGGCACAACTAATTATATTTATTTTTGTTATCTAATAACAGGTGAAAATGTATCTTCAGGCTGTGGTTGGCTCCACAAGGAATGACTCACACATAAATTGTTCTCATACGTAACATTAAAATTGACATTAAAAATTGCTGATACTAATGTTCTTCAGATTTTGGCAATGATATTTTGAGATTATAAATGTTTCAGTCTTTCACTCATGTTTGACTAGAGAGCTGAATCTGCAGTCAGAAAAGAAATGTATCATGTGACTTACTTGAATCTTTTCAGTAAAAATCAATAATAAAACTGCAGAAAATTACAACAAAATGTGAATGTGAAGTGGTTTATGCACTATAATTAGTTAAAGGATTTGTTTCCATTTTCTGTCCTGTTCTCATGGCAGTTGTGCTTTCTTGCAGGCGTATATCTTCACAGACAGCAGCAACGCAATGGCACTCCAACAAGTGTTCACTCTTTATACCTGAACCTAGACAACATACACAAACTATTCACAGAACAGAGTATCACCATATTGTCTGAAACATTCTTATTTGATGTGGGTGTATGTAACAAACTTGCAAACACAAGTGCAGTCCCCAAGTAAACAACACAGGCACGCAACACACATGCATCACACACTCACATGCAAACAGACTTCCATTCATGATCTAGCAAGGAGCATTGGATATCGAAATCAATGGCTGACTTACATTATTCCCCACCACACCAGTATTCTTTCCAGTAAACTGCACTACATAAATGTTAGCTCCAGCTGAGACAATCTATCTCACATCGATTTCAAATTTAAGTTCTGAGGAATGTATTTAAAGTGTTTGTCTCAAAACTGACTTTTTCCTGGTAATTTCAGGGCTGGAGCAGTCAGAATTATACAAGCTCATAATTACAGTAAAACGTTCTGAAGTGCTAATGAAGAATGGAGCAGCAAAATTTCAAATATTTCAAGGTTATAGCCTTTCTTTCACCAAGAAATGATCATATTCCAATACAATTTACACTGTTCCTGCTGTTTCAAACACCTCTATTGACTCTCCCACTGTCTCTTTGATCTGCCATCTGTTGATGTGTGATGGGAACAGACCTGTCAGTGCTCGTAGCCCAGAGTCATTAAGAACGTAAGTCTGTCCCATACACAAAACTAAGATCTTATCACAAGCTAATCTGCTATTACATCAATTAAATGCAATGCTCTTGAAATTAATTGCAAGCTTTTGAGCAAAATTCTTTTATCCGCAAATTTGATAGAATTGTTACTTTCTGTACATATATAATTATGGCACAAATGGTATAAACTGTTGAGCTGAGTAACATTTGTCAGAAGGCCATTTTATTATATACTCAGTTTTAATCATTTTAAGAGCATAAGACCATAAGATATGGGAGCAGAAATTAGGCCATTCAGCCCATCGAGTCTGCTCCACTATTGGCTGATAAGTTTGTCAATCCCATTCTCTTGCTTTTTCCCTGCAATCCTTGATTTCTTCATACTCAAGGACCTAGCTATCTCAAATTTAGATATACTCAATGACCTGGCCTCCACAGCCTTCTGTGGCAACGAATTCCATAGATTCCCCACTCTCTGGGTAAAGAAGATTTTCCTTCTCTCCTTTCTGAAAGGTCCTCCCTTTACGCTAAGGCTGTGCCCTTGGGTCTTCGCCTCTCCTACCAATGGAACCATCTTCCCAACATTCACTCTGTCCAGGCCATTAAATGTTCTGTATGTTTCAATTAGAAATCCCCTCACACTTCTAAATTCCATTGAGTATAAACCCAGAGTCCTCAAACATTTCTCATGTGTTAAGCTTTTCATTCCTGGGAGCACTCGCGTGAACCTCCTCTGAACATGCTCCAGGGCCAATTCATCCTTCCTGAGATATGGGGCCCAAAATTGTACACAATTCTCCAAATGTGGTCTAACCATAGCCTTATAGAGCTACAGGGCTTTTTCCTCTGCTTTTACATTCACGTTCTCTCAAAATAAATGCCATTATTGCATTTGCCTTCCTAACTACTATCTCAACCTGCAAGTTTACTTTGAGAGAATCCTGGACGAGAACACTCAAATCTCTTTGCACTTCACAGCGCTGTATTTTCTCCCCATTTAGAAAATAGTCCATGGCTCTATTCTTCCAACCAAACTGCATGACCTCACACTTTCCCACATTGTACTTCACCTGTCACTTCTTTGCCCACTCTTCTTCTGCAGCCTCCCCACCTCCTCAATACTATCTGTCCCTCTTCCTATCTTTATATTATCTGCAAACTTAGCCAGAATGCCCTCACAGTTCCTTCATCTAGTTCGTAAATATATAAAGTGAATAAATTGTAGTCCCAACACTGAGCCTTGCAGAGCACCATTTGTCACCGTCTACCATTCTGAGAAGGACTGTTTTATCCTCTCTGCTTTCTGTCAGACAGCCAAGCTTCTATCCATGCTAACACCTTGCCTCTAACACCATCTTACTCAGTAGCTTCCTTTATGTCACCTTGTCAAAGGCATTCTTGAAGTCCAGGTAGATAGCATCCATTGGTTCTCCTTGGTCTAACCTGCTTGTTTCTTCCTCAAAGAATTCAAGCAAATTTGTTAGGCATGACCTCCACTTGATGAACATGCTGACTTCGATCTATTTTACCGTACACATCCAAGTATTCAAAATCTCACCCTTCACAATGGATTCCAGAATCTTACCTACGGCCGAGGTTAAGCTAATTGGTCTGTAATTTTCAGTTTTTGCCTTACTCCCTTTCAAAATAGGGGTGCCACATTAGTGACTAGGGATGCTAGGGACCCTCCCTGATTCTAGCGATTCCTGAAAGATCACCACTAACATCTCCACCATCTCTTTAACTATCTCCCTTAGAACTCTGGGGTGTGGTCCATCTGATCCAGGTTATTTATCCGCCTTCAGTCCTTTCAGTTTCTCTAGCACCTTCTCCTTGGTGATGGCCACCATACACAGCTCTGCCCCCTCTCTTGAAGTTTTGAGACATTACTTGTGTCTTCCATCATGAACACTGATGCAAAGTAATTATTCAGTCCCTCAGCCATTTCCTTTTCCCCACTACTATCTCTCCAGTGTCACTTTCCAGCGGTCCAATGCCAACTTTTGCCTCTCTTTTGCTTTTTAAAACCTAAAGAAATTCTTACAGTTTTCCATCATATTACTGGCTAGCTTACCCTCACATTTAATCTTCCTTATTTCTTTTTTTTGTTACTACCTGTTGGTCTTTGTAAACTACCCAATCCTCTGATTTCCCCTTGCCCTTCACCATATTATATGCTTTCTCTTTGCTTTTATGCTGTCCCTTATTTCCCTGGTCAGCCACGGTAGCCTCATCCTTCCTGTACCATGCTTCTTTTTCCTCGGGATGAAGCTCTGCTGTGTCCACTGAATTACTTCCAGAAACTCCTGCCATTGCTGTTCCACTGTCTTTCCTGCTAGGCTCCTCTCCCTGTCAATTCTACCCAGCTCCTCCCTCGTGCCTCTTTAGTTGTCTTTATTCAGCTGTACTTGAATTTACCTCTGAATCTATTACCTCGGATTCAATCTTCTGTCTCTCAAATTGTGGGATAAATTCAATCACATTGTGATCACTGCCTCTTAAGGTTTCCTTCACCTTAGCTCCCTTATCAAGTCTGCCTCATTGTACAACACTAAATCCAGTATGAGAACATCGAACATAGAACAGTACAGCACAGCACAGGCCCTTTGGCCCACGATGTTGTGCCAAGCATTTATCTTAATGTAAGATTCACTTAACCTACACACCCCTCAATTTACTGCCGTCCATGTGCTTGCCCAACGATCACTTAAATGTCTCTAATGTCTCTGACTCTACTTGTTGTTTTATGTTAAATGAACACATTGTTTTTCTCACCACCACCCTAATCCTAAAGGCTTCTCAGTATTTGATATTATACCCTGAAACAAAGATAGATGGATATCTGTGAATTGGCACATTTCTGTTATTGTTGCCTGCATGGCTAGCCATTAGAACATCCACAAGGTTAACTGGGATTACTGTCTTTCCCTGTAATTGTTGGAAAATGATTGTCAAAAATCATATATTTATAGTGACAATGGTCAGATCAACACTACACCATTGCGAAACATCTCTTGTGCTTCTGTTTATGCCAAGGGGCTGAGAGGTTACTGGTAGTAGGTGGGAATGTAGAGTAAGTAGAGCGGCCATGATCTTATTAAGTAGCAGTCAGAGCTTGAGGGGCTGATTGGCCTACTCTTGTTTCTAACTTGAATGATCAGACATGTATTCATAACATTGAGTTTCATGTTCAGTTCTTTAATAAAATTAGTTGTATGTTAGAATTTATGTTGTTTCGCATTGCTTCTTATATTGTTAACTTGAAAACCTAACTCCAAACTCTTCTTGCGAGACATTATTTTACCAAGGAGAAGTTCAGACTTTAATAATACAATAAAAATATTGTAATATCACAATAAAATTATAATCCAAACATTAATTTACCAAAAGGATGTTCAGAGGATGGCTCTTTTCGTTTGAAGAAGGATAGATTAAGTTAAGGAGCATCGTCTAAAAACGAATCCTCTTCTGGCATTATCCCAGTGGCACAGGTAAATTATGCTAAAGGAGAATAAAGTGAAGAAGGATAATAGAATGCATCCAAAGAATTCTGAAGAGATTAGCAGAAAAGATTAGCAGAGGTCCTCGAATTATGTTGTTCTGTTCCCAAAGCAGGAGAATAGAAACTATCATGAAAATTTTCAGAAAGAAACACAGAGCCATTTACAGTTAACAATTTAGCCTGTGTGGTTAGGGAATTATGATATTTTCAAAATGAAAGTATTAAGTATCTAAATAAAGGTAATGATTAGAAGCAGGCAATATGAATTTCAGAAAGGAGGATGATGTATGACAAATCTTTAAGGAATTGACTGAAATTGTGAATATATGGGAGTTGCAATGGACATGTTTGAATCAAGTCCTATTTACTCATCACATTTGAGCTTGCAGATGCTTCACTAAATCCTAATTAGTCTTCCTGCTATCAAATCTTGCCCTCAATATTTCTATAATCTCATCAGCCCAACAACATGATAAGATTTCTTATTCCCACAATTCTGAACCCTTGTTCATCTCTGATTTCTTTTGTTCAATCATTGGTCCAAAGCACATGAATGTCCTCCCTAAAACTCTTCACAGATATAACTCTCATTCCTTCAAACCTCTCTCTCTCTAAGCTATTGTTCACCGTACTGAATATGTGGCTCAGTATCCAGTTTTGCCAAATCCTGCTCTTGTGAAGCTGGTTTGAATATTGTACTGCATTAAAGTGGCTATAGAAAGGCAAATTATTGTTCAAAGTAGACCATAGAAGGAGGAGATTACAGAATATGAATTTGCAGAACGGAAAAGGAATTGAATGAAAAGCTGAGTAGAAGGAGGAAAGAGAAGAAAGAATTAGGGGTAGTTTCGCATAATTGTTTTAGTTGGATAACAGTATCCCAAAATTCTATTCATTGTGTTATCAATTAAATGAAACAGCAACATCTGGAAACTCTCAACAGCTCAGGCCATATTTGTGGTAATAACATTGGAAAAACAGGTTAAACCTAAATCAGACAGGAAGGAGCATGAGGCCAAAGGCTGAGAATGATTCACTCCAGCTCTCAACAGGACCGAAGTTGGCATTTTGTTGGAAGCAGCTAACTAAATAAGTGTGCTAGGGCTGTAGCCCCTATTAAGGATGGTGGTCTGCCCCCTAGAGCTGCTGGTCACACAGAGAGCCTTCAACTCAGCAGCACCACTTCGGGCTATGGCCACTGCTGGAGGATGAGGGGGTATTGATGGCCAGGTACCCTTGTATTCTAGTCAAGCAGGCCTTAGAGGAGGTGGGAAGGTTCGCTCAGAATAGGTTGCACTATTCCTGCGAAGGTGGATATTTCCATTCTGTAACATGCTAGGGTATAGGGAGTGTTGCTCAAAGGAAGTGTTTGCTCAAAGCCTGCCAAGAAATTACCTGACAGTCTCCTACTGGTGATGGGCCCCTCATGAGTTGGTAACAAAGCAGCAGATTGAGTAATCGATTTATACAGTCATACAGCATGGAAACACACCCTTTGGTCCAAGTTCTGTGCCGACCATAATCCCAAATTAAACCAGTCTCACCTGTCTGTGCTTGCCCATACCGTTTCAAACAGTCCTGGCTATCCAGCCTCTCCTTATTAACCCTAACCTCCATTCCCAGCCACATCTTGACAAATCTGTTCTGAATCCTCTCCAGGTTAATAATATCCCTCCTGTAACAGGTGGCTAGAAGTAAGCACAGTACTTCAGAAGAGACCTCACCAACATCTGGAATAATCTAATCATAATGTCCCAATTCCTACTCTCAGAGGTCTGAGCAGTGAAGGCATGCTTGCTAAATGCATTCTTAACCATCCTGTCTACTTGTGATGCAAACGTCAAAGAGACCCCTAGGTCTCTCTGTACTACAACACTACCAAAAGCCCTCCCTTTAAGTCCAGCCCTTGATTGTTTTACCAAAATGCAATACTTCACATTTATCCAAATTAAACTCCACCTGCCACTCCTCAGCCCATTGGCCCAACTGATCAAAATGCTTTTCAATTTTAGATCATCTTCATCACTGTCCATAAAGCCACCAACTTTGGTGACATCCACAAACTTAATAACCATGTCTTTTATATTCTCATCTAAATTATTTATGCTGAAGGACACTCTTAATTGGCCACTTAACTGGTTTAACCGAGCTCTGGGTTGGTAGACTTGTCATTAACGTCCTTGTACCCTGTCTAACCAGCAGACCAGACTTGACCAGCATCTCACCATATGCCGATCCCTCCTCAAAGCTATCCTCCAAAATGTGTCTGGGATTAGAATTTGGACTCCTGTTTGTGAGTGTGAGATCACGTCACAGTGTTTCTTCATCAATTCTCACTTTTTTTCTCTGAAACTATTTGATCTTCTATCACTACATTGAGTGTTTTCTATTCTTGAGTACCTGAAAGGAGGAGGGCAGGCAGTAAAGTTGTGGTGAGGAATGATGGTAAACAAGAGATGCTTGCTTATACCATTGGCAGCTTTTAAATCAGAAAAACATGAGTTTTTCATAGCAGCTCCACTGGTGAGTCCCCATGACAATGATGACATGCATCTGTGTCTCTCCACCACGAGGTAGGTTGTGTTACATCTGCTGATATACCATTTTGACATACAGGGCTCGTGTAAGTGTGTCAGTGAGTGTGGCTGCAGTGTCATGATATTGTCCTGGTTGGATCACTGCCAGTGTGTGCAAGCTGTGAGATGTGAGTGTAAGGTGTGAGTGATGTAAAGATGTGAGGGCATGGTGAAGTTCCGTTATGAATTTTAAATTCAGATAGATAGAAACTGTTGGTAGGAGAATGAAGGAATGAACTGAACAGTGTGTGAGACTGAAGCAAAAACAGGGGTTGCTGGAAAAGGTCAGCAAGTCTGGCAACATCTGTGAAGAGAAATCCACGTTAACATTTCGGGTCTGGTGACCGTTTCTCAGAGGAAGAGTTTTGAGGAAATGTCACTGGACCCATAATATTTACTTGGATTTCTCTCCACTGAGGCTGCCAGACCCGCTGAGCTTTTCAGAAACTCCTG
>NC_057741.1:935926-958469 GCF_004010195.1 Chiloscyllium plagiosum
GAGAGTGATAGGCCGGAGAGGGGGTGGGGGCGGAGAGGTCGGGAAGAAGATTGCAGGTCAAGAAGGTGGTGCTGAGTCCGAGGGTTGGGACTGAGATAAAGTGGGGGGAGGGGAAATGAGGAAGCTGGAGAAATCCGCATTCATCCCTTGTGGTTGGAGGGTTCCTAGGCGGAAGATACTATCAGGCAGCATCAAATCCAGCAACACATTTCTGTGAGGTAGACTGAGCAAGAGAAAAGCTGAGTGTTTCTGCAACAGCTGGACGGAGTGTGGGGTTTGGTAGTTTCATAAAGAAAGCTAGACAGCAGCTTCCCAAACAACTTGAGAAAAAGGATCAGTAACTCCATTATAAAAAAAGCAGACCTGCAGGAAAAGGCCAGCAATCATGGGAAATAAAAGCTGGCTGCGGAAAGCCATAGCACCATTGTCCAAAGTGCCATTCAAACGGGGGAAGAAAAGAGCCATAGCATCATAGAGTACTACACTACAGAAAAAGGCCCTTCAGCCATTGCATCTGTGCTGGTCAGAAACAGCCATCTAACTATTCTAGTCCCATTTTCCTAGAACGTTCTTCCCATTAGTGTCTTGTTTATCTCTTATATTTGGGATGTTTCGTGTGTCGTCAGTTATGTGCCATTTCTCTGCTCCCTGTAGCAATTCGTCAATTGCATCCTTCAATTTGACTATTTTCTTTACTTTTATATAACTCATACAAGTTCTTGCTGTTTGTTTTTCTTTATATTTCTTGCTAATTTATTTTTGTAATTAATTTTCTCACTGTTTATTAGCTTTTTAGTTAACCAGTAGTAGCTCATTAAAAAATCCCAGTCCTCTGGTCCACCATTAGTTTTTGCAATTTTGTATGCTTTCGATTTTGACTGGATACTTCACTTGACCTTCTTTGTTTACCACACATGGTTCAGCTTTCTCAGCTAAACCTTCATTTTTAACCGAAAAAATTTTATTTGCTGAGCATTATGAGATATTTGCTTAAATGTCTGGCACTGGTCACTCATTGGTATTTTCCTTAGCCTATTTTCAGTCTACTTTGTCAATTCTTTTCTCATACTGCCTCTGTCATTGCCTTATTTAAGTTGACAGCATTGGCTTAAGACCTGAATTGGTCCCCGTTAAACATATACCTGCTCCTTTTTCTTATTTTTTAAATTTCTGCTCACAGAATCACAAAATGATTACAGTGCAGGAGGGAGTCATTCAGCTATTGCACTTGCAGCTTTTCTAGGTCTGAAAATTGTTGTGAACTTACAACAGGAATTCTGAGAGTGGTTTGGTGGGGAAACTGTGAGAGAGAGAGAGAAGAGCCTGTTGGAGAGGAGGCAGAGCCATTGTAACTCACACAGACTTGACAGTGGCCATTGCAGCCTCAGATTTTGGGACAGGTGAATGGAAACCCAGGATCCGGCTTCCATACTGAATAAATGTGCTCTACAAAACAGCAACAGTATCTTCTCCCAAAGCATGTGAGTGCAAATTGAGCAAAATACAAATAAATGACGATATTGCCTGAATTGAGTGTTGGCATGCTTGATAGTGAGAATCAACGAGATAATAAGGAAGACATTGCAACTTCTGTGCTTGCTTCAGAAGATGCATTTCTGATGCACTAGAACGTTGAGGAAAGTACAGTTTATCTTGAATGGTGAAACTGAAGAGTGGAGACAATACAGAGAATATTTAATTAGGGATGGCAGCATATTGGAGTTGGCGAATACAGCATTGGTGTTTTCACAGCAGCTGGTGGGGGAGAAGGTGAGGACAAGTGGAACACCATAATGATTCTAGCAGAGGAATGGATCAGAGAAGAAGTGCAAGAAATTGAAGATACAAAATTGAAAGCCTTGTCAATCACGGTGTAGGTTGAGGAAAGCAGAGGACAGATCAGAAGCAGGAATATTAAAAATTTGCATCATCTGAACAGATCTGACATTGGCAGAGAAACTGTGAAAACAATGGAGTCCTTATAGAAAACAGTGTTGAAGGAAGTATGGAAGCAACCTTGGTTTCATGGGTTTATAGCTATTATTGGTCAGTAGACATCACCCCAAATATAGAAGCAAAGAAATGGAAGAGGTGAAATTAGGCCATGAGAAGGTGGTAACAATTAGATTACATTAGATTACATTACAGTGTGGAAACAGGCCCAACAAGTCCACACCGCCCCGCCGAAGCGCAACCCACCCATATCCCTACATCTACCCATTACCTAACACTACGGGCAATTTAACATGGTCAATTCACCTGACCTGCACATCTTTGGATTGTGGGAGGAAACCGGAGCACCCGGAGGAAACCCACGCAGACACGGGGAGAATGTGCAAACTCCACATAGTCAGTCGCACTGAGGCGGGAATTGAACCCGGGTCTCAGGCGCTGTGAGGCAGCAGTGCTAACCACTGTGCCACCGTGCCGCCCAGTTGTCTAGTTAGAGAAAGAGTCAGATGTGGTAACAAAATCAGCTTTGATTGTACAGAAAAGAGAGGTGAAGAAGAACCTGAATAGAACTGGATTAAAGAATGTCCCATATATCCTAGAAAAAGGCAGGTTTAGCTGGGAATCTCATGGTCTCCCACAACAACAACCTTTATTTACATGAAATAAGAGGAATTAACATAAACGTTTTTCAACATGAGTATACGCTCAGCCAGATTATAGAGGCTGTTAACATATGGAGACTTGTTGGGTCATTCAAGGAGGAAGCATCATCTCTCAAAATGTGAGAGGGAATGGAATCGTGGCAAGAGAGAAGTTATTTGGTGAAAAGGTTATGACATTTGTCAGAAAATTGCAAGCTGTCAGTTCATGAAGGTCATTGGAAAGAGTTGAAAATATAAATGGGAAGAGACTGGATAAAAGGAGAAAAATAGAGTTGAGGGAAGAAGGACACATTCAGGTGGGGAAAAACAGACTGAAATAACATCTACCAGGGTTGAGAATGAGGTGGAAGAGAATTGTGCAGGTTGCGGGACTTGGAAGTTACATGTTATAAAGAGAAAACTTTATAGAACCTCAGATCATTAACAATCTTGAAAATAAAAGCTCCATGGTTGATGGTGAGGTAATGGTCAAGGAGAAGGTTCATCAAATGACAACAGCAGCACACTGTCGGCAGGTTTGATGGCATTGTGATCATTGAAGTTGACAGGTGGAATGCTACAACTTCAAAGGGAAGAAGGTTAGAGTAAGTGAAAAATTATGATGGCTGATTTCACACCAGTAGTTCTTGATGAAAAGATCTCAACAGGAATAGAGAACAGAGAGAGGCTTACACGTGTAGTGAGTCTTAAAGATGGGAGAAGAGGTCCAACATGAGAGAGTTATTAGAATTGATCATTAATAAGGTACTTGGAAAAACTCAAGGAAAGAGTCCGATAGTTTTGTGAATGGGAAATCAATTTAAGACTTAAAGTCAACCTATAGCCACAAATGTTGGCACATTAGCAAATGCTCAGCAAATGTAGCATTCATTAATATGAAGATATATATAGCTGAAGCTGAAGCCTTTGCAGAAGACTGAATGTCCAGGGTGGGGGAGGAAGGTCAGACATAATATTGAAAACATGGTAAAAGGTGAGATTGGATGAAAACAGCAAAATAAAGAGAAAACAAAATCTACAGAGATCCAAAGAGTAAATGTTGGACTGTGGTCAACATGGCCCTCAGTCATTTCAATTTTAATTTGCTGCTTACAATATGGTGCCCGCTACCGTGGAGATATAAAATGCAGACTGGGTGAATGCTTTGCCTAACATCTCTGCTCTATCCATAAAAATGACTTGAGCTTCCATTTGCCTGCCATTTCACCTCTCCCCATGTTCCCATGCCAACATTTCTGTCTCAAGCTTACTACAGTTCTCCAGTGAGGATTCAGTTTACCTGGAGGAACAACTTTTCATCTTCTACCTCATCTTCTGTACAGACTGTATAGATTTCCCTTTCACTAAATCATGTAGGGTCCTCCTAGTTACCTTGAGTTCTACCCCTCCCCCCCCCCCCCCCAAGTACACTGTTATAACCTTCTTCATGATCAATTCTAATACCTTCTTTAGTTAACGACAGGTGATGAGTCCGCCCATTGGAATTTTTCTTTATCAGAGAAAGGTTATTCTAAATATTCTGAAATGTCCCTTTAAATATCTGCTACTGCTTCTGTACTGATCTATCTCTTAGCCTGTTATCCCTGTTCAGTTCAGCTCATTCAGCTTTCATACTCATAGAGTTCCTCATATTAAACTTGAAATATTAGTTTTGGACCCAGTTTTCTTCCTTTCAAACAGGATATGAAATTCAATCACATTATGCTTGATGTTATTTAGAAGTGCCTTTACTTTGAGGTGATTGATTAACCCTATCACACACTCCATCTTCTGTGTGAAAAAGTTGCCCCTTAGGTCCCTTTTATAGCCTTCACCTCTCACCCTAAACCTATACCATCTAGTTCTAGACTCCCCCACCACAGGGAAAAGACTGCCTATTTCTCCTTTCCATGCCCCTCATGATTTTCTAAACTTCTATGAGGTCACCCTTCAGCCTTCGACGCTCCAGGGAAAACAGCTGATTCAGTCTCTCCCTATCCGTGCTGTACATCTCTATGACTCTATGACACTTCTATATTTAACTTTCTGTCAGTTACAGAACATGCTGCTCTAAGAAGGTATTTTGAAAGCCTTCTTTGAACTCCTCATTAAGGCTTCCATTAACATTTTGATTTTTACAGTTTATATGTGGATTAGTATCATCTACTTCTGATTTATTTGCTTCCTGTTCTGTCTTCTCCAGTTTCCTGCATTTCCTGTATTTCTCCACCTCCATACGCTCTTTATTGCCTTTTATCGTATATCCTCTTTCCTCTGTTCCCTTTTGCCTTCATGCCTTCTGGTTCTGACACCTTCTTTTCCTTTGCCTTTCATTTTCTTTTTCTCAATCTCTCCATTCTCCTCCTGCCAACATACCTTATCCACTCCACACTCCTCTTCCTCCTCTCCAGATATGGCAGTGATTGATCCAGCCTTTTCCAATACCTGTCCAGGAACTGGTGATGTAGATATCTTGGTGATCCTCAAATGATGATGCGATTGAGTAAATGCCAGTGTTTGGATGATGGGTGTTCTATCAATGATGGGACAAGACATTAGTTGTGACAAGTCCATATTCCTGACATATTGTTAGGAGGATATTCCATTATAGTATATTTCCTTCTAATCCCCCTTTCAGAGACCTATCCTTCTTACTCTGGCTTTGAAATCCGTGATTTGGATCATTTGTTGCCTCCTGGGGCTCTGGGCAGGGAGTGCTCTAGGTCAGTGTAGGACCTCACCTTGGTTGTTTCTATTGAATCAAGTAGAGGAATGTGTGCGCTGATGGCAGAGCCCTACTGCTTCTCATCAGCACGATGTGGACAGCCATGAGACACCTTTTCTCTTAATAACCATTCGCAGAATGTCGGCATTGCTGGCAGCTCAACGTCTACTACCCATGCCAGTTGCCCTTGAAAAGACAATGGTGAGCTGCTTTCTTAAACCACTACAGTCCTCCTGCAGGAGGAATCATTGAGATACCACACAAGCCAATTTCTGCTCATGAAACTTGTGTATTTACAATCAAAAGATGCAGCCACCATTCCTCGATCACTGATGGTCGAAGGGTTTATTTGGTTTACAATAGTACAGGCATAGCCACAAGTGCATATTAACAAGGCAAGGCTCATGTCTCAGCAAGGAGTAATATTAGTCGTAATAACAATTGAGTACAAGCTAATTAACTAGGGAGGCACCTTGATTACCCGACAGACACGGGCAGGCAATATTTCGTTCGGTTAATCGAATTCCAAATAATCAAATGCTAATAACATCGTTTAGCCGAGCATCGGGACCTTGTGATCTTGCCTCATAATCCGATATTCAGATAATCAAATGCCAGATAATCGAGGTTCCTCTGTACTTAGATATTGTTATTCACATGAGAGCCAGAGCTATTCTCCCAAATCCCCCACTGAAGACTGAATGATATCATCAGACTAGGTAGAGCCTAATGCAGTGTCTCACAGCAACCTTTTCAGAAGCATGACCTTGTACCACAACGGATGCTTATCTTGTGGATAAAGGAAAAAGCCGCACATATCACCTTAGCCATTCTGCACATTGTGCATTACCTAGAGCAGCAATATTGATTTTGAGGAGCCAGCTATGATGACAGTGTGTCACTCAGATCTATCACTGATGGGACTTGGCACTGGTGTCTGTCACTGTTGATGTGTGTCTCTCAGGTCTGTCACTGTTGGAGCATCACTGTTACAACACAGTAACATCTGTTACTGCTGTGTTGCGTCACACAACCTGTCACTGTTGGAATGTGTTACTCAGTTTGTCATTATGGGGTTCAGCACTCAGAACTGTCACTATTGGGATGTGTATCCTGAGTCTGTCACCATTGGTTGAGGTGTCACTCATGTCTATCACTGTTGGAATTTATCACTGTTGAGGTGCATGTGATTTGTGGTCTGACATTGTTCTGGTGTCACTCAGTCTGTCACTGTTAGTGTGCGTAATCCACTTTTCGGGTGTGTTGCTCAAATTTGCAGTTTAACCTAAACTTCAAGTGAACTGTTAGTTTGAAAGACCACTGTCTGACAGTTCAAAGTTGATCCACTAATCCACCATGTTTGCCCTATTGAAGACCTGGAAAAGACTTGGCTGTATATTGTCTCAAATTGATCCTCAAATTTCTGGATTTTTGAGACCATGTTTTTGTATTGGAGGAAAGAAAGAAAGGCATTGCTTCTACTCAGTCTCTGCTATTACTTTTGAAAACCTTATTCTTTGATCTGCAACTTATAGAATCATAGAGTCATAGAGATGTACAGCATGGAAACAGACCCTTCAGTCCAACCTGTCCATGTCGATCAGCTATCCAACCCAATCTATTCCCACCTGCCAGCATCCGGCCCATATCCCTCCAAATCCTTCCTATCCATATACCCATCCAAATGCCTTTTAAATGTTGCAATTATACCAGCCTCCACTACTTCCTCTGACAACTCATTCCATACATGTACCATCCTCTGTGTGAAAAAGTTGCCCCATAGGTCTCTTTTATATCTTTCCCCTCTCACCCTAAACCTATGCCCTCTAGTTCTGGACTCCCCAATCCCAGGGAAAAGACTTTGTCTATTTATCCTATCCATGTCCCTCATAATTTTGTAAACATCTATAAGATCCCCCCTCAGCCTCCGACGCTCCAGGGAGAACAGCCACAGCCTGTTCAGCCTCTCCCTATAGCTCAAATCCTCCAACCCTGGCAACATCCTTATACATCTTTTCTGAACCCTTTTAAGTTTCACAACATCTTTCTGATAGGAAGGAGATCAGAATTGCACGCAATATTCCAATAGTGGCCTAACCAATGTCCTGTACAGCTGCAACATGACCTCCCAATTCCTGTACTCAATACTCTGACTAATAAAAGAAAGCATACCAAACGCCTTCTTCACTATCTTATCTACCTGCAACTCCACTTTCAAGGAGCTATGAACCTGCACTCCAAGGTCTCTTTGTTCAGCAACACTCCCTAGGGCCTTACCATTAAGTGTATAAGTCCTGCTAGGATTTGCTTTCCCAAAATGCAGCACCTCGCATTTAACTGAATTAAACACCATCTGCCACTTCTCGGCCCATTGGTCTATCTGATCAAGATCCTGTTGTAATCTGAGGTAACTTTCTTCCCTGTCCACTATACCTCCAATTTGGTGTCATCTGCAAAGTTACTAACTGTACCTCTTATGCTCACATCCAAATCATTTATGTCATCCCAAATTTGGTTTCAAGTTTCTGGACTTGAAGAAAATATTTTCTGCTTTCAACTACATTGGCTATGCTGTGAGATATAAATTCTGTCTCTCTGTTCTGATGATTTGCTATGTCACTCTTAGCTCCTTTCATCTCTCATATTTGCCAAGATCTGTAATTATGTAATGCAGTCTTGTCTGCGTTTACTTTAGTACTGCTTCTTATTTGGATTATTTATTGGAAGTTTTGATGAATGAAATGTAAGCAGGTCCTGTATTGTGCCAAACTATTTTTGAACACCTTCCTTTGATGTTCTGTCTTCTTGGCCATGCATTCATTTGCCCAGTTTTTTGTGGTCAGTCTCTGTTTCACCCTTACTAAATCTAGAGCTTTCATAACAGTTTCACATTTTGTCCATTCTGTTTTGAACACAATGATATTGTACTTATGTAAAAGGTAAAGTCACCATAGTCATACCAGACCATAGCACTGTGCTCTCTTTTGAGAGAGACTACGGGTGATGGTGGTGACTTAATCTGAAGGTCACTGCACATCAGGTGTGGGGAGAGGCAAAGAAGGAGCATCCTTGATGCTAACCTCAGCAAGTGAAGGAATTGAAATTACACTGGCATCACTCGATATTGCAAATTCAGTTGCCCGGTCAACTGAGCTAATGGACCCTTAAAACCCCCAGAAGACCATAGTTTGCTCTCTCATTGGAAAGAGAAACCTGGTGATAGTTTAACCTGAGGGTTACCATTAGGTGACCGAAAAGATTGAGAAAGAGGGGCCTTCATGGTCACCCCAAGCAGTGGAGGACTTGAACCTGCTCTGCTGACATCATTTTTCATTGTAAACCAGCAATCGAGCCAACTGAACTAAGCAAACCCTCCCCAGCACTGCTTTCATGTCGTGGATTATAAATGTAAACAGAAACTTTGCAACCTGACGTGTGACATTCAGTAATAGCTTTGTAAAAATAATATTTATCCATTAAGACATAAATTTCTGAAGAAAATTGCTTGGAAAGTTAAGTATTGTGGTAAATAACCTTCTATGAGGTAATTCTTGTTATTAAGTACCGGTCAATCACACTGGTATCAAAAGTAAACAATTACCGAGTATGGAATTCATTCCTTCAGCTTTGAAACTTTGGAGAGTTTTAGATTTGTAATGTTTCCTTACTTTTCACAGCTGCTTCTTTGCCACCTTTATAATAGGCATTATGACAGCTATTGCCATGTTGCAGATGCCACACAGTGCAATGCCCAAAAGCTATTGCTCACAGTTTGTATCTCTCTTTGTACTGTCTTCCCACAAATCACTCAAAATGTTTTCAGAAATTACTTTAAAGCTCCAATCTTTTTCCCAGTAAGTGAAATTTCCATTATACAAAAAAAAGTTTTAACATACATTGCAGTAATAATGTGATTCCATTTATCAGTTGAACTGTCTTTTGTGTAGTTTGATGCTTTCTTTAAAGATTTTACTTTTAGCCATATCGTCTCCTGAACGTCATTTGTGCCCAAAGTTGTGACTCTGTGAACTGAATTGAAAAATGTCATCTGAGAATGTGAATGGCACTTTGTACCTCAGAATGGATCAACACTAACGAGTCAATCAAATTAAAGGGATATGTTCTTCAACTTGTTTTTCTTTATCCAAGGAATGGCCAAAATGGGAAATAGTTGAGTTCAGCACAGATACATTTAAGAAAATGATAGATAAATACAAGCGGTCGTGAAGCAGCCAGTTATTTGAGTACATGATGAGGATAGATAAATGGGCAGTTGGAGGAGTCTGATCTGAAACCACATGTTCTTTTTGTGTCATAAATTCTATGTAATTCAGCATTTTCTAGACAGATTAATTTTGAAAACAAAATAGGATTTTTTTTAAAATGAAGAGTGTATATAAGAGAGAACAAAACAGAGAGACTATATATTCCAGTGCATTATATCATACAACAGTGTTTCATAGAATTCCTGCAGTGGAAGCAGGCCATTCAGCTCATTGAGTCCATACTGACCCTCTAAGAACATCCTACCCAGACCCCTACCCTAAATTTCCTATGGTTAATCAACCTGGCCTGCACATCTTTGAGCTGTGGGAGGAAACCGGAGCACCCAGAGGAAACCTATGCAGACACAGGGAGAATGTGCAGACTCCACACAGACAGTCGTCCAAGGCTGAAATCAAACTTGGGTCCCTACACAGTGAGGAGAAAGTGAGGACTGCAGATGCTGGAGATCAGAGCTGAAAATGTGTTGCTGGAAAAGCACAGCAGGTCAGGCAGCATCCAAGGAACAGGAGAATCGACGTTTCGGGCATGAGCCCTTCTTCAGGAGGGCTCATGAAGAAGGGCTCATGCCCGAAACGTCGATTCTCCTGCTCCTTGGATGCTGCCTGACCTGCTGCACTCTCCCTACACTGTGAGGCTGCTGTGCTAATCACTGAGCCACATTGGGACCATCATTGAAGATTGAAAAATGCTATGACTTCAGAACGAGATTTCAGAGAGAGAAGGTAGAGCTAGGAGACTGAGGATTGTTGCAGGAGGTGTTACTGAAGGGTGTTGGATCACGTTGGGATATGTAAGTCTGTCAGAGGAAGAGATTTGAGCTGTGAAAGCATCATTGGATAGAGCGTTGAATAAGAGGCTGGAAGTGATGATTTCTACAGCAACCACTTTTCAGGCTGCAGAATGAACATTGGGCCTCAGAGCTCATTTCTTTAGAACCACATTTTTCAGACCAAGGCAAGACAGGAAAACATGTCAATGGACTTTGGAGCTGACCCCACAACTGCTCCATGTAAGTCATAGAGAGCGGACTGGTCACACTCACAATTACTGAGCTATAAGAAAGAAAAAGGTGTCCCTACAAATATGACATTTAGTCATAAAAATTCTTTATAAATATTGATCAGGACTTTGTATTAAGTATAACAGACACTATCAGCATTCACTGTTATTTAACCATGTGTCAGACACAATTTCAGGGAGGGATGCTTCATGTGGTTAAGGCCTTAGTTCTCACACCAAGAGTTCTGGTCAGACCACTTTCTCATGGTTACAGGGACTATCATTATGATCCTCTTTGTTTGAAAAAGTGATTGTAGAGGCAACACAAAGGAAAACCAGCTTTTAGCTGAGGCAGGAGGAGAATGAAAGGAAGAAAAAAAACAGGAGCTCTTATACATCTAGTGTTCAAGGAATCTTTCTGATAGCCAAAGACAATGGTCAGACCAAGTCTGTAAATTAGGGTTGTTGGAGGGAGAGGGCTAAAAATGCAGTCAGACCACAGTCATGACATCACTTTCAAATTTTACAAGCATCAGGAAAGATGTGATAGATATAGGACAAATGTCAGAGATAGTTTCTTTACTCAGAGAGTACTGCCTGCAACAGTAATAGACTCGCCAACTTTAAGGGCATTTAGATGGTCATATGGACGAAAATGGAATAGTGTAGGTTAGGTAGGCTTTAGATTGGTTTCACAGGTCGGTGCAACATCGAGGGCTGAAGGGCCTGTACTGCGCTGTAACCTCACCCTAACCATAACCCTATTTCTCTCTACAGATGCTGCCCAGATATGCTGAGTTTCTCCAATGCTTTCTATGTTTATTTAGTACATCAATTGAGATACTTCAAATACACTTCACTTGCATTTAAAGGCAATTGGCTGGAATTTTATACTGAATTTTTCTTTATGAATGGTGCTTGAGTTTTATTTGGCTTTCAGATGCTAACCAACTGTGATGAAAGGCAATGTGCATGTGAAAGGATACAATGGTGAATGGAGGTCATTGTCAAATAGCAGTAGAAATCATGTGAAGTGCCATTACAATAGGTCAGAGATCATGTGACAGTGTCAATGTTGTTCTGCAATTCGACACCAGCTGCAGCAGAGTTTGCAAAAGGCTGTTGATCTATCAGAGGGAGTGACTTTAGATGGTCTTTTACAGCATTCTCAATTTAATTCAGGTCTGCAAGGTCCAATATTAAGCTTCACTGCAGATATTTGCCAAAAGTAAGGATTGTGATTAAGAATTAACTCAGACCAATACCAAAAGTACATTGGGGCAGAAGGTAGTCTAGCCTTGAAAATCTCCAAATGGACCTGGAAAGTTCACTTTTGAAGCTGACCAAACAATAAAAAGTTAGGAATAGGGTGAGGAGCTGTTCCAATTATAGAAGCATTCTTCTCCATGTTGCTATTGATGGGTTCACTGATGGTCTGGAGAGGATGAAGTCCAGGAGTCACTCATGATTTTTTGAGAACTGGTTTGGAGTTCAGAATCATCTTTCCATCCTACTGGATTGTAGGTGAGGGCGAAATGATAGGAGGAAGGCCGCAAGTGGACTGGTGAGTGAGATGGGGACTGCATAGGGTTGAGTGGGGGTGACAGCTGGGTTTCAGGGGGCTGGGGGAGACAAGTATCATGATGGGATTGGGGCAGATAGTTGGGGGTGTTATGGGGAGACAGACTGTGAGATGTAGGAAGGCTGCAATGGATTCTGAAGAGGGAGGGAAATACTAGGAGCCTGAAAGGAGACAAAGCAACTGAAAGGAGACAGGGGATTGCAAAATGGTTTATGGGAGAGACAGGTGGGCCACAAGAGGACTGAAGAGACACAGATCATAAGGGGAGTGGGTGAGATTGTTATTGTTTATGTTGAGGAGCTATTATCGGGGGAAGATTATAGTAGATGCCATCATAATTAACGTTGTGTTAATTGTTAGGTTTAAATATGACTTCAATATATTAAAAATATAGTAACTAATCTTTAAAAAATATTCAACGTTTGTGTTTATGCAATCAAAACACATCCATTGTAACCTCATCAGTTTATGAGGAAGGTGTATTCAGGGTGATGTCTTTTTTTATGTCTAGAAGTATATAGGGCGGCACGGTGGCACAGTGGTTAGCACTGCTACCTCACAGTGCCGGAGACCCGGGTTCAATTCCTGCCTCAGGCGACTGACTGTGTGGAGTTTGCACATTCTCCCCGTGTCTGCGTGGGTTTCCTCCGGGTGCTCCGGTTTCCTCCCACAATCCAAAGATGTGCAGGGCAGGTGAATTGGCCATGCTAAATTGCCCGTAGTGTTAGGTAAGGGGTAAACGTAGGGGTATGGGTGGGTTGCGCTTCGGTTGGTCGGTGTGGACTTGTTGGGCCGAAGGGCCTGTTTCCACACTGTAATGTAATCTAATCTAATATTGCAAAATGGTTTATGGGAGAGACAGGTGGGCCACAAGAGGACTGAAGAGACACAGATCATAAGGGGAGTGGGTGAGATTGTTATTGTTTATGTTGAGGAGCTATTATCGGGGGAAGATTATAGTAGATGCCATCATAATTAACGTTGTGTTAATTGTTAGGTTTAAATATGACTTCAATATATTAAAAATATAGTAACTGATCTTTAAAAAATATTCAACGTTTGTGTTTATGCAATCAAAACACATCCATTGTAACCTCGTCAGTTTATGAGGAAGGTGTATTCAGGGTGATGTCTTTTTTTATGTCTAGAAGTATATATCAGTTTGTTGAAAAACAGTTGCCCTCAAAACTATTTTGTTTCTTGACTCTCACCCATTTTTTTAATCCAATATTTTTTACCTGGAAATGTGTGTAATCCTATACCTATATAATAGATGCCCTAAAAATCTGCTAAAGCAAGTTCAGGCTTGTCATTCCAATGTCATTAAATTTTTGATGCTTTGCCATATAACACACTGCCATAAAACTTCTGTGGCACTGAAAATGAACTTTAACATTCGTGGAGTTCCATCCCTTCAGATATTGGTTGTGTTTAATATTTTAATTTTAAAAACTCTTTCTGCCTCCTTTTTCTCTCTTACTTCCATATTTCCTTTTCTTTTCTGCTTTCTGTACATGATTTGGCATTGTATTAACTGTTCTAACTGACAGTTTCAGATATTGCAGCCTTGATGTTCGTTAAGGTGAGTTTCCAGGTTAGGTATTGACTCCACACTATGCTTGCTATGTACTTAGGGTATCCACCTGAAAGCAAGCATGATCACAGTTGAAGGGGACAGCATCATTAATGGGAGAGGTCAGTGGTGGGAATCACAATCACTGTGAGGTCTGATGGAAAGATGGTGGGTAGCTGTGGATATAGCTCAGTTTGGAATTGGTGGTAGGGGAACGTATTCCTGTTCTTCCTGCCCATGTTTATTTATGAAATGCAAACAATGCTTTGACAGTCTCATTCAAATTATGTTTGTGAAGCTGGCCTATTGCAGGAAGACAAAAATAGTTCTTCTTAGAGATGCTTGACATTTTTAGAATGTTAGAATGCAATTCATCACTAGTGCACTAAAAGATGCATACACCTAATTAAACCAAGCAAAATGACAGTCCCTTATTTCCCTAAACACCAAGCAATAGGCCAAGGACAAAATGTACTTTGTAAGTGAGAAATATTTGAGGATTACTTCTCCTTGTCATTTAAAGTTGCATTGGCAACACCATGAGGAAACAGTGGTGTCGTGGCAATATCACTGGACAAGTAAGTCAGAAGACCATCCTAGTAATGCTATTGGGACAGAGGTTCACATTCCCATCATAATAACAGGTAGCATTTAAATTTGGTTCATAAAGATAGAATCGTAACGTAGTGTCCTGGAAAATATCATTGTTGTAAAAACACTTCTAATTCATGAATGTCTTTCAGGGAAGGAAATGTGTTGTCCTCACCTGGCCTGGCCTTTTAGTTTAAGGACAATTTGGAATAAACAACAGATGCTGGTTTTACCAGTGACACAAAATCAATAAAGGAATTTTTATTATTTCTTATTTTATTTATGGAAGAGAGATCAAATGTGTGTGTGAAGGTGGTTGGGTTAGTTCATCTTACAAGCTCCATCACTCTCAACTACATATTTTTGGGATGGAATGAGAGCAGGAGAGAGTCATAAAATCTACCCCCAGTTACAAAGTAATAGAATTAATCTAATAGGGGTGGCACGGTGGGTTTCCTCTGGGTGCTCCGGTGGGTTTCCTCTGGGTGCTCCGGTTTCCTCCCACAATCCAAAGATGTGCAGGTTAGCTGAATTGGCCATAGTGTTCAGGTATGTGTAGGCTAGGTGCATTAGTCTGGGGTAAATGTAGAGTAGAAGGGGAATGGGTCTGGGTGGCTTACTGTACGGAGGATTAGTGTGGACTTGTTGGGCTGAAAGGCCTGTTTCCACACGGTAGGGATTCTATGATTCAACGAAATAGAAGCAAAATACTGACAATGCTAGAATACTGAAAAAAAAGCTCTATAGCAAAATGTGCAGACGACACAAAAATAGGTAGGATGGTAAATTGGAATAAGGAAATAAGAACCTTAAAAATGAATAGGTTAGGAGAGTGGGCCAAAATGTGGCAGATGGAGTTTAACATGGATAGGTGCAAGGTCATGCATTTTGGTTGAAAAAATGGGAAGGCGACCTATTATCTAAATGGGTGCCCTGGTGAAGAGGGCTCTAGGTGTACTCATTGATGAGTCACAGAAAGCCAGCATGCAGGTACAGCGGAAAATAAAGAAAGAGAATGGAATATTGGCTTTTATAGCTAAAGGAATAGAATATAAAGGTGAGGAAGTATTGTTGCAGCGATACAAAGCATTGGTGAGGCCACATCTGGAGTATTGTGCATAGTTTTGGTCCTCTTATTTGAGGAAAGGTGTGGTGGCATTGGAGGTAGTTCAGACAAGGTTCACTAGATTGATCCCAGAGATGAGGGGTTTGTCGTATGAAGAGAGATTGAACAGTTTAGGCCTATACTCTCTGGAATTGAGAAGATTGAGGGCAGATCAAATTCAGGTACTCAAGATGATAAAACGTGTGGATAAAATAGACATGGAGTGACTGCTTCTTCTTGTTAGGTATTCTAGGATGAGAGTTCATAGGCTGAGGATAAGGGGGAGCAAATTTAGAACAGGATTGAGGTGAAACTACTTTTCCCAAAGGGTTGGGAATCTGTGGGATTCACTACCCCAAAGTGCGGTGGATACTGGGACAGTGAGTAAATTTAAGGAGGAGTTGATTATGGGTTGAAAAGATATGGACAGAAGGAAAGAAAATGGGGATGTGGAGCATATCAGTCATGATCAAATGGCAGCGTAGACTCGATAGGCCGAATGTCCTAATTATGCTCCTATATCTTATGAACTTATGAGGAAATGTTGCAAATACTCAGGAGATCTGGCAGCATCTGTGGAGAGAAAAACAAAATTAATGAGCTGAAATTTCCCAAAAATCACCTAAGTGCCAATGTTAGTAAAGTGCACAGAAGATTTCCTCTTGTGAGCCCCAGATAATTTGTCCTCCAGTTTTATCTGCTGACCTCATTAAATATGCATCATATGGTTACAGTGCCATGGCAGTGGGAAAATACTCACCAGTACCAGACCTTCCAGTTCATCCTACACGTGCCAGCTGCATGCTATGACAAATGCTTCCAGCCTGGCCAGAAGTAGTCACCTCAGTGTTTGCAGCCTGGAGGAGCACTAGCTGTAACCCAAGAAGTTTAATGACCTGTGCTCCTCAAGGGTGGTGCTACCATCTTCACTCTACTACATTGCACTCATTCTAATGCTGCCATTACACTGACCTCCCATAGAGGCTCATGGTCTACCACTCTCAATACCACATGCAGCAAGGGCTATCACCCTGTTACTAACTGTTCCTGCCCTCTGCACTTCCAGCTCACTCATTCAGGGAAAACTATGGCTTAGTGGTATTATTGCTGGACTATTAATCCAGAGACCCAGGTAATATATGGGGATATGGATTCAAGTACCATCCATGTCAGATGGTAGAATTTGAATTCAATAAAAATCTGAAATTAAGAGTCTACAGATGACATGAAACCATTGTCAATCATTGGAAACATCTCTCTGGTGTACTAATTCAGAGAAGGAAATCTGTTGTCCTTACCTGGTATGGCCGACCTGTGCCTCCACACCCACAGCACTCTGGGCAAATAGAGATGGAAAATAAATGCTGGCCTTAGCCATCAACACCTGCATCTCATGAATAAAGTCTTCAAAAAAAAAGCCTCATGACCAGACCAGCTTTCCAGTCTCTTGAGTGTTTATTGCTGCCACTCATGAAAACTAGCAACCTTTCTACACAAAAAGGCAAGACAGAGATGCTGTGAGCATCCAAGTTAGCACAAAATAAGTGAGCACCAAGAAAGCAAGATAAAGCCATTGAGGTACGTTCCGTTCTGAAGCGTGGGATAGATCCCTGTCGGCAGCAGCATTGCAACATACGGTCCTGAAGTGTGCACTCAGTTTCTCTGTATCCACAGATACTGTAGAGTGTCAGTGAACTCCAAGGAACACTATTGAAGTGCTGAACTGTCTTATAATTGAATCTCAAAGGGCCAGTATCCATCTCCATGGACTGAGGAAGCAGGCAGTCACTGCCCTTGAAGGCTGCTCTGAGGTGTTGGGCACGATGGAGTCCCAGAGAATATGCAGAAAGTGGCAGCCACCCCTTCTGACTTCATGTTTGGTATTGTCATCATCTAGTTTCTTCCTGCTGCCTGGAAAAATGAAAACCTACATATAAGTGAGATTAGGTAACAATGAGATTTTAATGCATGCAAATATGCCCATCACTGTTCACTAGCATGATTCTCATCGAGCCATTAAAATCTGGAGTAGAAAACTGAACATTTCTTTTTCAATGTTGAGAACCTTAGGTTAGAAAACCTTAGTTTTCTATTCTCACCATATTTTCTGAACTGACTCATCATTGCCGACGTCATTCAGGGCCTTGGAAAATTCAGTCTAGTGTTTGGACTAGGATATGGAATTTTCTTCAGAAGTTATTCCATTTTTGAATTACAAGATTAGCAAAGTAAAACAGTAACTCACCGCTCATATTCAGACAAATGTCTAATCCTCAGTGATATGTAAGTTGCAAATCAAGTCATGTTTTGACTTACGTACACAATTTGCAGTTTATCATATTGGTGTTAACTACTTAAACTAAATTGAAAATACATGTTCTAATCCATTTGACATGTTCTTGCTGTAGAGATGCAAATACTCAGAATGAACATGTGCACAAAAAAACTGAAAGGAGGAGAATTACAGTAAGCAAGTATAAATCTAACTGATTTTTTCAGCAAGACATTTGCAGAGAGATAGTGAGATCACAAAAAGTGGTCTTGATGAATTTCATGGCTGGGCTCCTCTTCCTTTTGATTGTATTTCCCAGTTGGGAGTTATCCAAATTGGGAGGTTTGTAGGCCGGCCATATCAGCCAAAAGGCGGAGAGAAGGTGTGGAGCATGAGCAGAATGTTTGTTTTTGTTTGTTTATGCAATGTCGGTGTTGCTACCAAGGCCAGCATTGATTGCCCATCCCGAATTGCTCTGAAGAAAGTGGTAGGGACCTGCTTTCTTAAGGTGCTGCAATCCATACAGTGTAAGTAAATCTATAATGCTATTAGGTATGGAGCTCTAGGACTTTTACCAAGTAACAGTGAAGGCTTGGTGATTTAGCTCAAAGTCAGCATAATGTATAACTTGGAAGGGGACTTGCGAGTGGTTGTGTTTCCATGCATCTGTTGTTCTTGTCTTTTTACATGGTAGATGTCACAAATTGGAAGGGGTTGTCAAAGGCGACTTGGTGAATCACTGCAGAGCCTTTGTAGAAGGTTCACAGGCAATGGGAAGACAGGAGGTGATTTACTCTCCATAGAATTCACAGCCCCTGGCCTGCTCTTTTAGCCACAGTATTTATATGGCTGATCCAGTTCAGTTTCTCATCAATGGCAGTGAGGGATTCAGTGATGCATCAGGGGCAATGGTTAGATTATTTATTGTTGGAGATAATCATTGCTTGACAATTGTGTGATGCGAATGCTATTTGTCACTTATGACAAGACTGGAGTTGCACATAGCCTATTGCAAATGGACACAGACTGCTTCAATATCTAAGAAATTTGAATAGTTCTGAACAATTACGAGGCAAATTTTTCACACTAAGGTTGGTGATTGCCTGGAACACGTGGAAGCAGACACAATAGCAGCATTCAAGAAGCACCTGGATGAATGCCTGAAAAGGAAGGGAATAGAGGGATCCTATAAGTAAAGACAGTTTTAGTATGGAAGGGAAAAAAATGTTGGTGCAAGCTTGGAGGACCAAAGGGCCTATTGCTGTGCTGTAATGTTCTTTGTTCACTATGCAATGAATATTCTATGAATATTCTCACTTCTGACAAATATGATGGAAAGATGCCTTTGAAGCAGTTCAAGATGTTTGGCCCTAGGACATTACCCTGAGAAACTCCTACAGTGATGTTCTGAGGCTAAAATAATTGACTTCCAATAATCACAACCAACTTATTTCCCTTCTGTAAAAGTTGAGGAAAGGCACAAGGGTTTGGTCAGCTGGAGATGGCATACTTAGATTGTGTTCCATTCTGATTTGAGGGAGGGGAAATCTGAGAGCTTGGTCAAGGACTGGAAAGATTAAGGCAATGTGCCGTGGATGGTTCAAAGCAATTCAATTATGAGGGCCCTGAATGTAGTGAGGGCTTTGTAATTGTAGAGAAAGAGAGACAGGCTTTGGGGTGGTAATCTTGGTCCTTGCAGCCCACCTACAGTGCTCCAAAGCCACTGACCTTCAAAGATAGCTATTCTTGCCTGCCTTCAATTGCTGATTTTTAATTTGCCTTAAAAAACTTCACCCACAGCCAATAAACTGAAAACAGCTTAAATCTGAGCCACACAGCCTCATTACCATATTTGAAATAGGATCGGCTTCTGGAGAGCCAATTAGTCGCGTCTTCTTGGATCTACCTTCATGAAACCAGAACTGCATGGGGGTTGCAATTGGGTTTACCATTTTAAAAATTGTTTCCTGCCCATTATCAGGGAAGAGGGTTTTAAAATTGTTCCCCTTGCCCTTGCTTGATATCAGTTCCATTTTTCTGAATAATTGGCCTCAGTCACCACAGCGACTAAGTAGGTTTTACAACAGGACTTGCTCTGACACACAGTTGGATGATGTAATCACACCCATGCAAACATGTCTTATCCAATTAGACACACAATCTTTTTGCAGCTGACAAACTGCTGTCAGCAACATGGATGGATTTTAAAACATTGCTAACCTCTGTGAAGCTTGAGGAATGTTAGCACTAATCCTCACCTGGGACTTACAAATTCTCTGCCAAGCAGACAACCATTCTGTAAATGAAAATTTACAAACTTCATTAAAATAGGAAAAAATAGTGGAGCGATTGGCAACATTACAACATAAATGTAAGAGCCCATTTGCAGTGATTGGAACAAGGGCCATGTCGATCAGGTCAAGTGTGAAATCCCAGATTGGGGCTGTTAACCTGGACCAATCAGGGAACCCTAGCTGACAGATAGAAACAGATGTCTATTTTCAGGGAGAGATGGGCACCGCAAGGAGTGGAGTGTATTATTCCCCCCTCTAACTCTATTTTGATTTAATCCCTGCCCTCCCCTTCACTGTTTGATCACACAGCATTGCCCTTTGATGTGAAGGGCACTGCTTGTCACTGGCCACTCGGGTGTTTCCTTTCTTCCTGGTGGTGGAAATTTGAATAAAGATTTGTACACCTTGTGTCTCTCACTGTGTCTCACACCTGCACACACACAACATGGGTGCTGGGGGAAAAAAAGAAAAAAAAAGAGTAACAGGTATCTATTTTCAGGGAGAACTGGGCACCGCAGGGAGTGGAGTGTTTTATTCCCCCACTAACTCTATTTTGATTTAATCCCTGCCCTCCCCCTCTCTGTTTGATCACACAGTATTGCACTCTCTCAAGAAGGGCATTGCTTGTCACTGGCCACTTGGGTGTTTCCTTTCTTCCTGGTGGTGAAAAATGAATAAAGATTTTCATACTTGTTTTTCTTCACTGTGTCCGACACCTGCACACATGGGTGCTGGTGAAAAATAAGCTCTACTGCAGTTAGGTGGTAGTGTGGGGGAAAAAAACAAAAACCAGGAATGTCTAAGGTTTTGTTCACTCTGAGAGCTGGCTCTAAGGGAGCGAGATCATTGCCATGGCATCTCTGTGTGTAAATAAAGGATGATTTGGTGAAGGGGAACCAGCTTCTGTGGAGTTATATCAGAAAGGAAAACAATAGGACTTATGTAATTAAAGGTGGGGCTTTGGGCTGTGTTGTAGAACTGTGAGACCTCGGGGTTTAGGTACATAATTCTTTGAAGTTTGTGTCACATACAGATAGGGTGGTTAAGAAAGCATTTAGCACATGTGCCTTCATTGCTCAGACCTTTTGAGTATCGAAGTTATGTTGAGATTGTTCAGGATGTTGGTGAGGCCTGCCCTGGAGTACTGTATCCTGAAAAGAAACAATAAACAGGAGTATCAGGGGTTCTGCTCACCCTGAGAGCTGCCTCGGAGGGAGCTGGATCAGTGCGTGTCAGACTCTCAAAAGAAAAAAACAGGAGTCTATTTTCAGGGAGGGGTGGGCACCACGGAGTGTGGAGTGGTTTATTTCCCCCTCCAACTCTATTTTGATTTAACCCCCTTTTCACTTGTTTTTTGATCACTGAGCATTGCCCTTTGATGGGAAGGGCACTCCTTGTCACTGGCCACTCTGGTGTTTCCTTCCTTCCTGGTGGTGGAATATAAATAAAGATTTATGCACTTGTTGTTCTTCACTGTGTCCTACACCTGCACACACACAACATGGGTAGTGGGGAAAAATAAGCACTACGAAGAAAAAAACAAAATATAAACCGAAGATGTAGAATCTCCTCAGTTCAGGGGACTGACTCTGAGCTGGCTGGCAAAAGCCAGTGTGTACAGCTGGTGGTTTCTGTTGTTTGGGGAATCTGATTCCTAAAATGGCTAATTTACACATCCAGTTTGTTAACTGGTATTCCTTTTAAAAAAAACAAATAAACAGGAGCCTCAGCATGGGGGGAGTAGAGTGCTTTACGTTTCCCTCCAACTTTATTTTGATTTATCCCCTGCCCTTTACCATCACTTTCTTTCATGTAAGCATTGCCCCTATTGGACCTTGTCTGTTGGTGGTTCCCTGGCCACATGGGTGTTTTTCCTGGTGTTGGAAATATTAAATAAAATTATTTACGCAAGTGTTTTCACAGAGTCCCGCATTTAGACAACATGGGTGCTGTGGGGAAACATTAGCACTACAGCTGTGCAGCAGTGGCAAGGCGGAAGAGATAAAACAAGAAGTGAATTAATAAAAGAAATCAACAAGAGTATCAGAAGTTCTTATCATTCTAGGGACTGGCTCTGAGCAAGCTGGTCAGAGTCTATGTACTGAGGACTGGAGGAAGGCAAATGTAATTCCTCTCTTCAAGAAAGGAAATAGGGAAATCCCCAGCAATTATAGACCAGTCAGTCTCATGTCTGTCGTCTGCAAGGTGTTAGAAAGGATTCTGAGGGATAGGATTTATGACCATCTGGAAGAGCATGGCTTAATTAAAGGCAGTCAGCACGGCTTTGTGATGGGCAGGTCATGCCTCACAAATCTTATTGAGTTCTTTGAGGATGTTACTAGACAAGTTGATGAGGGTCAAGTGGTGGATATTGTGTATATGGACTTCAGCAAGGCATTTGATAAGGTTTCCCATGGTAGGCTCGTTCAGAAGGTCAGGAGAAATGGGATGCAGGGAAATTTAGCTGTCTGGATACAGAATTGGCTGGTCGACAGAAGACAGCGAGTGGTAGTGGAAGGAA
>NC_057741.1:958745-1048487 GCF_004010195.1 Chiloscyllium plagiosum
GAGGGGTCATAGTTTTAAGCTGTTTGGCGGAAAGTATAGACGGGATGTCAGAGGCAGGTTCTTTACGCAGAGAGTTGTGAGAGCATGGAATATGTTGCCAGCAGCAGTTGTGGAAACGAGGTCATTGGAGATATTTAAGAGACTGCTGGACATGCATATGGTCATAGAAATTTGAGAGTTCGTACATTAGGTTTACCTTATATGAGGATCAATGGTTGGCACAACATCGTGGGCTGAAGGGCCTGTTTTGTGCTGTACTGTTCTATGTTCTATGTTCTACTGTGCGCACATAAATAAAAGGTGACTTGGTGACAGGATACCTGCCACTTTGGAGTTATTTCATCGTCGCTTCCATTTTAAATGAAAGAGCTGGCTTATACATATTTGCCCAAGTATTACAACCACTGCTTACTTGACCACTGTTTTGGTAGCTATTTTAATTATAAGCCTGAAAATCACTGTAATCAATACCAGCAGGCAAAAAGCTATTTATTTTTCCTTTGTTGTTGTTATCATTCAAACAAAGAGTCCAGGAATTTCATATATAGGGCCATTTCCTCCTAACATAGACAGCTAAGCTATGATGTTTG
Source organism: Chiloscyllium plagiosum (assembly GCF_004010195.1). Classification (NCBI taxonomy): domain Eukaryota; kingdom Metazoa; phylum Chordata; class Chondrichthyes; order Orectolobiformes; family Hemiscylliidae; genus Chiloscyllium; species Chiloscyllium plagiosum. Next base: position 959,336 of record NC_057741.1, read on the forward strand.
AGAGCAGCACTTTCTAGTATATAGGTTGAGTAATGACTCTTATCAACCTTATTACCTTCATTACTGAAGGTGGCCGGAAAGTATTTCTGCCCCCGTTTAGTTATCTGTTTGTTGACAGTATGTTTAAAAAACTAACACAGGAATTTCAACAAAAATGTACAATAGACAGGTATGGAGCAATGAATAGCTGGTTGGGTTTTGGGAAAGGTACAGATCCATCGCTGGATCCATTAACATTGAAAGATGAGGTGAATTATTTTATTTTTAAGGATGTTGCATGTTATTTTGTTAGAATATTGTTTTAGATGCAGTTCCCCAATCTTTGCCATCATCTCAAGAGTTTTCCACTGGAAATAACAACAGATATAGGATATTCCTTTCTGCATACAGCTAAGTGATAGGTTAATAATGGCAATACATCATCCAATACCGTTCCTGTCATTTGCATTTTAGCAATACTCTGCATAACAGCACAGACGATGAGAACTGCTGAAGCAATAAGATACTCAGCAGCAGGGCCAGGAAAGTGGGGCTGATTAAAAGTTAAAAGGTCACATTGGACAGGCTGTAGCTTAACAATTAATAACTTCCAAAAGAATAGATTTTGGAAGCTTCAGCTGCAACACTGAACACACAGACACTGCCATCGTGGCCAACGATATGGCTGCTGCCACTCCATTTGCCTCTTGACCCCCACCACCCCAGTGCAGGTTACACACCAGCAGCTTAGCAATTAGGATAGGATACCATCAATCCCCACCATGGGGTATCTGCCAGGGTCAACTTACAGAACAGTAGTAAGTTAAAAGACTAATGCTTAAAGGCCAAGAGGATTCCAACCTACTCAGAAAATCATTAAATATAACATTTGATTAATAGTAAAGTGTGAAAAGTAATTTAACAATGCAATTTGGAAAGGACACATTTGCTGCTATTACAGCTGCAGGTGGCACTGTCACTGCTTAATGTTGTGACATTACTGCCAGAGATGTCTCAGTCAGCTTTCTGCATCAAAGATCAGGGTCAACTTTGACCAATTTAAAGCTACTTTAACAACTGCATATGTCTGCACCACGTCAATAGCATACTTCCGCTACCAATGAGGTAGGAGGAGATTCTCGACTTTAGACATTCCTTCAGATAAACATGAACAATCTTTCATGACTTTGATAGAATCAGAAGGGCTTAGATAAAATGAACATGTCTTGCTGAATCTTCCATAAAAGGTGATATGAATATTGATGAAAGGTCACAACCTAAAACATTAACTATGTTTTTCACAGTCCATAGATGCTGTCAGATGTGCTGAGTATTTCTAACCATTTATATTTTCAACTTCAGATTTCCAGCATCCACAGGATTTTCCTTTTAGATTCAATATGCAAATGTTATTGTAAATTTTGAAAAAAACTGAAATGTGATTCAAAATATTGTAATTGGAAATATTATGCTTGTATATTAGAAAGGAGGCAATGATATTACAGATGAAATACATGAGGTCGTTGTAACTTGATGATCATTTTAAAGTTCTGGAATCCTTTAACCTTCAAGTTTCCATAGCAACAAAAAGCAGACTACATAAGAGCAAAGCCAGAAATAATTTGCACAGTTTATGAGAATGTTTGGATGAGACTCTGTGCCAATCTAACTCTTACACAAGAAGCCATGACAAGAGAATTAGGCTCCCTATTCATGGAGATTGGTGGAAAGAGACCACCTTGTCATGCACAGGGACGACTCTGAGTTTTCAGCACCATCTCTCTCTACCTCTAATGCCTCCTCTTCTCTTATGTCCTGCTCCTTCTCTGATGAGTTGTTTCTTTCAAGGGCATCTTTGTCCTCAAAGTTCACACCACTCTGGATGGTGTTGTTATGGAGTATACAGCCAACAACTACAATGTCTCAGACTTTTGCAAGAGGATAATATTGGATGGTACTACTTTACTGATCCAAATATGAGTATCACATATTCAGATGTGAGATGAGCTCCTCATATTTGTTGTCCCACTGTACAGATGAAATTGGTAATATCGTGCTGTACTTCGAATTCTCACACAGATGCTGGTATCCATCCCTTTAAGGAATTTCCCTAGCATGCAAGGAACCATCCACACACATTTGAAGTTGGAGTAAAAATCAGAGGCAGTTGAACTAGTGGAAGATGAAAGAGTTATGGCAGCTTCAGGAAAGTGAGCATACAAAGATATAAACATTTGGTGTGGTCACAGACTGGTTGGATGTTTCTTATTAAAAGGTTTCACTGGTTTCAAGGTGGCTTGATGTTAATGGATGGTGCCAAGGAGAAGCCAATGGTGGCAAAAGGCAATATCCTCTAAGTCTGGGATGCCCTATCATTTGTGAATCTTAAGTGTTGACCAACCTTAACAGACAATATCTATCACCCAGCATCATTTCAGCGTTCAGCTGCCTGTGAGATGCAGCGGAGGTCCAGAGCAGATCCTTGAAAGGCAAAAGTGATGAAGGCCACATTTTGGATTAGTGGTGCTGGAAGAGCACAGCAGTTCAGGCAGCATCCGAGGAGCAGCAAAATCGACATTTCGGGCAAAAGCCCTTCATCAGGAATAGGCAGGTAGGACAAGTCATGGGGACAGTGCTGAGCTGGAAGTTTGGAACTAGGGTGAGGTGGGGGAAGGGGAAATGAGGAAACTGTTGAAGTCCACATTGATGCCCTGGGGTTGAAGTGTTCCGAGGCGGAAGATGAGGCGTTCTTCCTCCAGGGGTCTGGTGATGAGGATGTATTAGTGATCAAGGTGTGAGGTTCACCATCCACACTTACAAGGGGATACATGTGATCAGCTGCTCAGAAATCACAGTTCCCTTTGGCACTAGTCTTGTCCAGTTAGTCTTGCCTCAACCATTATGGGTGCTGCCTCACAGCACCAGAGACCCAGGTTCAATTCCCACCTCAGGCAACTGCGTGTGTGGAGTTTGCACGTTCTCCCCGTGTCTGCGTGGGTTTCCTCCGGGTGCTTCGGTTTCCTCCTACAGTCCAAACATGTGCAGGTTAGGTGAATTGGCCATGCTAAATTGTCCCATTGTGTTATGCAAAGGGGTAAATGTAGGGAAATGGGTCTGTGTGGGTTGCTCTTTGGAGGGTCGGTGTGGACTTGCTGGGCTGAAGGGCCTGTTTCCACACTGTAAGTAATCTAATCTCATCTAAACCAATAGATCCTGTGTTCAAGGTAGTGTCTCCATCTTCTTCTCCTCTCTTGGATTTCCTGATGCCTGCTGCTCTTCCCTTCCTTTGCAGGCCACTGCTTCTTATCTCCAAAGGCTTTAATTTCTGAAAGTGCAGCATTTATTTCCACATGTAGCTTATCTGGTTGTCATCTGATCTGTGCCCAATGCTATGATGCCCAGGTAGTGGGATGAATACTGCCAGAACTAGCAAAATTCCTAATGTGCTCTCCTCCACTGTCTATCACAGACTGCATACAGCTATTCCTTCAAAAGGCTAAGCTGATTCAGGTTTGATCAACCTTTAATCCTTCCTGCAAAAGTTTGTCCTGTCCCTCTGCCTGCCTGCAGCTAGTTTGAGGAGATGGAGCACTGGCCGTCTCCACAAAATTTTAAAGCAGGAGGAACTTGGGTTTTTTTTTTCCATCCCTGTTTATTTTTTTTTTCTTCAAAACCCTCACACTACCACCTAAGTGCGGTAGTGCTTATTTTTTCCCCAGCACCCATGGTGTGTGTGTGCAGGTGTGGGACACAGTGAAAGACACAAAGTGCACGAATCTTTATTCAATTTCCACCACCAGGAAGATAGGAAAACACCCAGTGGCCAGTGACAAACACTGCCCTTCACATCAAAGGGCAGTGCTGTGTGATCAAAACAGTGAAGGGGGAGGGTAGGGACTAAATCAAAATAGAGTTGGAGGGAGAAATGATGCACTCCACTCCCTGCGGCGCCCACCTCTCCCTGAACAACTCCAGGGTGTTGGTGGACACCACGTGCTCCTTCTCCAAGGACACCCGGGCTCTAACGTAACCGCGGAAACTTGGGGTTTTTAACAAGCTTCTTAATGATCATAATTGACCAAAACTTTGATGCAGGTGAGTTCACAGACCTATGCACCAATCCCCGCCCTCAAACAATTTTCAGACGTTGGGAATGGAGCCAGGTGCCAATATGTCCAGTTTCACCAATACTAGTGGTCAGCTACCTCAGTTTCAAAACAATTCATCCTCACAGCGCCAGAAACCTAGGTTCAATTCCCGCCTCAGGCGACTGACTGTGTGGAGTTTGCACATTCTCCCTGTGTCTGCGTGGGTTTCCTCCGGGTGCTCCGGTTTCCTCCCACAGTCCAAAAATGTGCAGGTTAGGTGAATTGGCCGTGCTAAATTGCCCGTAGTGAATGAAGATTAGATTACTTACAGTGTGGAAACAGGCCCTTCGGCCCAACAAGTCCGCACCGACCCTCCGAAGAGCAACCACCCAGACCCATTCCCCTACATTTAGCCCTTACCTAACACTACGGGCAATTTAGCATGGCCAATTCACCTGACCTGCACATCTTTTGGACTGTGGGAGGAAACCGGAGCACCCGGAGGAAACCCACGCAGACACGGGGAGAATGTGCAAACTGCACACAGACAGTCGTCCAAGGTGGGAATTGAACCCAGGTCGCTGGCGCTGTGAAGCAGCAGTTCTAATCACTGTGCCACCATGCCACCTCTGGTGTTAGGTGAAGGGGTAAATGTAGGGGAATGGGTCTGGGTGGGTTGCTCTTCGAAGGATCGATGTGGACTCGTTGGGCCAAAAGGTCTGTTTCCACACTGTAAGTAATCTAATCTAATCTAATCCCATGATAATATGGCCCCTAATTCATACATTTGGAAGTCATACTGCACCTTGATTACTGGGTTCATAGAACATAGAACATAGAAGAATACAGCACAGTACAGGCCCTTCGGCCCTCGATGTTGCGCCGATCCAAGCCCACCTAACCTACACTAGCCCAATATCCTCCATATGCCTATCCAATGCCCGCTTAAATGCCCATAATGAGGGAGAGTCCACCACTGCTACTGGCAGGGCATCCCATGAACTCACGACTCGCTGAGTAAAGAACCTACCCCTAACATCTGTCCTATACCAACTCCCCCTTAATTTAAAGCTATGCCCCCTCATAATAGCTGACTCCATACGTGGAAAAAGATTCTCACTGTCAACCCTATCTAAACCCCTAATCATCAGTCTTATACAACTGCAATATGACCTCAGTACTCCGGAACTCAATTCCTCTACCGATAAAAGCCAGTACGCCATATGCCTTCTTCAACGCACTATTTACCTGGTTTGGCAACTTTCAAAGATCTGTGTACATGGACACTAAGATCCCTCTGCTCATCCACACTACCAAGTATCCGGCCGTTAGCCCAGTACCCCATCTTTTTATTACTGTTACCAAAGTGAATCACCTCACACTTAGCTATATTGAACTCCATTTGCCACCTTTCTGCCCAGTTCTGCAGCTTATCTATATCCCGCTGTAACCTGCCATATCCTTCCTCACTGTCTACAACTCCTCTGACTTTCGTATCATCCGCAAACTTGCTCACCCAACTTTCTTGCCCCTCCTCCAGGTCATTTATAAAAATGACAAACAGCAATGGTCCAAAACAGATCCTTGCGGAACACCGCTAGTGACGGCACTCCAAGATGAACCTTTGCCATCAACTACTACCCTCTGTCTTCTTCCAGTCAGCCAACTCCTAATCCAAACCTCCAACTCACCCTCAATGCCATACCTCCGTATTTTTTGCAGTTCAGTTCAGGGTTAGTTAGCTTATTTGGCAGGACAGTAGGTTGTGATACTGGGTGATGCCAACAATGCAGGTTGAATTCCCAGATTGGCTGAGACATGAAAGCCCTATCTTCTCATCTTTGTCATTTTACAGAAGCATGATAACCCTTACATGAAACTCCCAACCTCTCTCACTTCATATATACTGAGACAACAGCCTCTGGGACTATGGTAGCTTTCACTTCCAGGTACCACATCTTAATATGGATATATTGGCCTTGGGTAGAATGTACTGTTGCCATCTTAGCATGAGTTGACTCAAAGGTTTGAATATGAGGGAGAAAATATGCAAATTAAGAATGTACTCCGCAGAAGTTAGAAGAAGAATAATAAGAGTAAATCTGGAATACTGTGTACAATATTGGTCACCTGTGTCACCAGAGATGTAAGTGGATTGAAAGCAGTTCAAAGAAGGCTTGCCAGACTAGTACCTGGAATGAGCAGGTTGGCTTATGAGGAAAGGTTTGACAATCTAGGCTTGTATCTTCTCGACTTGAGAAGAGTCAGGTGCAACTTTATTGAATATTTAAGAGTCTTGAATATTTTTAAGGCAGAGAAGGTAAATTTTTGTTAAGCAGGGGTCAGAGAACATGCGGAGTTGAGGTTACAATCAAATCATTCCTGATCTTAATGAATGGACATGCTCAAGGAACCAAACGGCCTATTCCTGCTCCTTGTTTATATAGATGGGTGGCCTTGGTTGTCACAGTATTAAGCAAACATGATAGAGGTGTTGGAGATAAATTATTTCTGTTGTTTAGGAATCTAGAATGCAGGAACATAGTCTCACATAAGATGCAGACCTTACCAGAGTGATAGGAGTTGAAGTTTGGATCTCTTTACTGCGAATGATATTTGATACAAAATCAATTTTTAATTCCAAACCTGAGGTTGATAGCTTTTTGTTAATCAAAGATATTAAAGGATAAAAGGTAAAAATATATTTGGAGTTAAGTCACAGTACAGTCCTGATATTAATGAATCATGGCAAAGAGACTTGAAAAGGTAACTTGTTGAATCTTATTCCTTTGTTCCGAGGCCGAGTGAATAAACACTTCAAGAAATTTGGGTTAATTAGAGAGAGTTAACATGGATTTATAAAGTGCAAGTTTTGTCTCAGGGAATTATTTACTTTAAAGGAATTAACTAAAGTAGCAGACCAGGGAATGTTTGTGAATATAGATTATGTGGACTTGCAAAAGGCATTCAGTAAGATTTGAGAAATTTTAGCTAAAAATCAAATGAAATTAAAGGAAAATATTGACCTGATATACGGGTCTACATTTTTAAAAATATTTATCATTAAAATGTAGTTGTTGAATACAAAAATGATCAGAACAACAAATGAATTATTGGTCTTTATAAAGTATACAAATCTCAGAAGCTTGTAGAAGAATAGAAATTTTACAGACGGATTTTCGTGGAATTGGACTAACTCCAATGACTGCGTAAAATGGCACACAGAGTCAGAGGATCCAGCAGAGGATTCAATTTGTGCTGGTGAGGGGAAGGAGCTAGGCCTCGATTCAGACAGATATGATGCTCAAACTCAGCAGGACGTGGGAATTAATACTGAATTCTAAAGGACTCTATTTTCATCATTTAAAAGCTTTTAACCCATAAAATGGGATTCACAAATTATTGGAGGAGACGTAAACGTTCTTGAAGAATGAAAAATTTTTTTTTAGTGTCATGATCAAACGTTATTTAAATCTCCAGACCTTTAAAGAGAGTAAAAGCAGGCTGGATCTATCAGAACTTTTAAAAGCATCATCACTTGTTGACCTATATTGATTAATGGGTTATCAAGTCGAGTTTAGGAAAAAAAAGTTATAAGCTATCAGTTCCTACAGTTTCATAAGACATCTTTGTTGACAATTCTGATATACTGTATTGCTGCTGAGACTACTGAGAAGATTTCATTTAGTTTCAAAACTTCACATTTTGATTGAAATTTTTAAGAAGTTATTGAAGAATGGTTTTCTTTGATTTTGTTACTGTCTAGAAGCTGAAATGTTTATAAAGGTTGACTATATGAGGGTATTTAAATATTGAACTGGATATTATGAATGAGATTTTTTAATCAAATGGGCGAGAGCTTTATTAGACCAAAATAATTTGTTTTTAATTTCCATATGGTTCCTGATGTCTACCTATATTGGGATAACAGGAGAGTGGAGAGTGTGGCGCTGGAAAAGCACAGCAGGTCAGGCAGCATCCAAGGAACAAAAGAATCAATGTTTTGGGTATAAGCCCTTCATCAGAAACAAAGGGCCTATGCCTGAAACATCAATTCTCCTGCTCCTTGGATGCTGCCTGACCTGCTGCATTTTTCCAGTGCCACACTCTCCACTGTCCTGTTATCTCAATAATAGTTCTGATAATATATTCATAAAACTGCTCTGTGCCCGTTATAAGTGATAACATCCTTCCTGTAAAATAATGATTACAAATGGTACTCTTGCTGAAGCTTAACTAACATTTAACTAACAGTTCTTTCTACTGTTAAGAACTCTTTTTCCCTAAGCTTTTCCTTTCCTGAATGACTGCCTTGTCCACCCTTGTCTGTGATTGCCCCACTCTCACATTGGCCCTCCATACTGCAAAATCACCCCATTCTGGCACATACAAGCTTCATTCTCCTTCATTGACTGTTCAACACTCAACTGCAAGTCAACCTGACAAGCAATGATCAATAACATCACAATATGCTATGGATTAAAACATCTTCTGGAGGAGTAAGCTTGCTGAGCAGAATCAGGAGGGAGTGATCGACTGTCCTTTGGGAACTGTTAAGTGTGGAGAAGGTTGTGTGGAAAAGGTGTAAAATCTGTTGGAACAGCTCAATTTGTCAAGAACTGTTCAGACACGTTTTTCCTCAAACTTGCAATTTAAAAATTGAAATGATGAAAGGACATTTTTTTTCTCCTTTGTACATGGGGTATTCAACACTTCACACATTGGCATAGTAGATGAGGCATAGTAGGAAATGAAGGGATGAAGGGACTGGGGGCATTCTGGCCAAGTTCACCGATGATACAAAGTTAGGTGGACAGGTGGGTGGTACTGAGGAGGTGGGGAGGCTAATGGCTGATGAAATTCAACGTGAGCAAATGCAATGTCTTGCACTTTGGAAAAAAGAAAAGGGCATGGACTATTTTCTAAATGGTGAGAAAATTCATAAAGCCAAAGTATAAAGGGATCTGGGAGTGCTGGTCCAGGATTCTCTAAAGGTTAACTTGGAGGTTGAGTCCGTGATTAAGAAAGCGAATGTAATGTTGTCATTTATCTCAAGAGGACTGGAATATAAACGCAGCGATGTGCTTCTGAGACTTTATAAAGCTTTATCATGCCCCATGTAGAATACTGTGTCCAATTTTGGGCCCCACACCTCAGGAAGGACATACTGGTACTGGATGATCCCTGGAATGATAGGCCTGAATTACGATGAACGGCTGAGGATCCTGAGATTGTATTCATTAGAGTTTAGAAGGTTGGGAAGTTGTTTCTGTTAGGCGAGGAGACTAGGACCCATGGGCACAGCCTTAGAATTAGAGGGGGTCAATTTAGAACTGAAATGAGGAGATATTTCTTCAGCTAGAGAGTGGTGGGCCTATGGAATTCTTTGCCACAGAGTGTAGTGGAGGCCAGGACGTTAAATGTCTTCAAGGCAGAGATTGATAAATTCTTGATCTTGCAAGGAATGAAGGGCTACAGGGAGAGTATGGGTAGCTAGAGTTGAAATGCCCATCAGGCATGATTAGATGGCAAACTGGATTCGATGGGCTGAATAGCCTTAATTCCACTCCTATGTCTAATGATCTTACGGTCTTATGGAAATGTAACTGAGCCGAGGACATGGAGGTCCTGGGCCTCCTTCAGCGCTGCTTCCTCACCACCAGACGCCTGGAAGAAGAACGCCTCATCTTCTGCCTCGGAACACTTCAACCCCAGGCCCCACCCTCCTCTAGCTCATCTCTCCATGCTTCAGGCTCTCTGCCTTTATTCCTGGTGAGGGACTTTTGCCCGAAACGTCGATTTTGCTGAAGCTCCTCGGATGCTGCCTGAACTGCTGTGTTCTTCCAGCACCACTAATCCAGAATCTGGTTTCCAGCATCTGCAGTCATTGTTTTTACCATAATGATATGAGGAGCCAAGGGATGGGTTGGTATAGGTAGGGCATGAGTAATGTTTTAGGTGAAGGTAATGGGACAGGAGAAGGCTAGACAAATGTTGTGCACTCTTTTCAAGAGGTAAGGAATCCTTTGGAAGAAGGAACTCTTTAAAACTGTGAAAAGGTATGTGCTTTTACATAAAAATGCATCAAATCATTGGAACCAGCACGGTTGTCAAAGAATTGTTTGAACAAAATGTGTGGAGTTGAAATAAGAAATATCAGATCTTCAAAAATACCTGTTCATGTAAAACAATTATGAGAATATGACTTATGATGCATTGGCAATGCCCCTCTCTCTAGGCTACAAGATCTATGTGTAAGCCAATCCTGCCCTGTGTGTCATAATATATTCAAACAGTTGGATTCAAAAAGTAAATCATTATAGGAGTGGCTTCGTGGCTGATTTCCCCAACTATCATTTTCACAACGCAGTAACTACAAATTGAATATTTTGCAGGACAGTTCCAACTGTTGAATTACAATGTTTGATGACATAAGTGTTTATCACTGAAATGTTTAATAGAGTCTACAAAGGGACCTGATTAGCATTGTTTCATAAGAGGTTGTAGAAAATGGATAAACAGAGAATGTTTTAATTTTTATATGTAAACTTTGACCACAGTGTTGGAGCCTCAACACAGGCCTTGGATACTCAAGCAGGAGGCTGGAAGAACACACTAAGACTGGCAACATCAGGAGGTGGATAAGTCAACATTTTAGGTGTAACCTTTCTTCAGGACTGGAAGTAGGTGTAAGGGGAGCTGCAAATAAAGGGAGTGAGGGGACAGGGTGGTGAGGTGGGAGTAGGTGAAAATAGGTGGAGGGTACGACCTGGTTGGTCGATGAGAAGAATGAATCCAGAAGGTGGCTAGCAGGAAGGAAGGATCAATGAGAGGAATGGAAGGAAGGGGATAGGGCTGGGATGGGAGTCGGGTGATGGGAAAGAAGGCGATTTCAATTTGGAGAACACAATGATGAGTCTTCCAGGCTGTAGGCTGCCCAGGCAGAAGATGAGGTGTTGGCCCTTCAACTTGAGGCCAAGGATGGTCATGTCAGAAAGGGAGTGGGAAGGGGAATTAAAATGGCGGCTAGGAGGTCTTGCCTTGCGTATTGGCAGCCACTTCAGCTCTCTCTGGGTTGTCTGACTCTACTCCCTATTTAGTCCAATTGCTTGGACTAAAATTCAGATGTTCATTCAGCTATTTTAAAAGTTAAGTTCAAAGAGCTGAAGTATCTCCTGCACCTGAACACCCAACCAGAGAACAAAACATTAGACCTGAACTTCAAATCATGTACAGATAGCATAATAAAGGAGAGAAAAATAGATGGATTAAATGAGACAGGTGAAAGAGAAAATGGGCAGAACTTTCCCATTTTCAGTTTGTGACTTGACAAATGAGACTCACAGCATCTGGACTGCCATGGCTTAGAATAACGTTTTCGTGCAGTATTCCAAATGGCCTCATTAACTACACAGCTGGGCATTTGTGTCCCCTCCTCGGGGTATCATGTGGCAGGAGCAGTGGTAATGCTCGTCACTGGCAGAACTTCCAATATTTACACCATGATGTCATGTTTAAAGTCCAACTGCACACCACTACAGGCATTGCAAGCTAGGAATTGCCTCTCACTTTGTTGTTCCACAGTTATTAGCAAACACCTGGCTATAGGGGTGGCCTGCAGGTTTGGTGAATCGACTCTGTAAGCTGGTTTGCAGCGCAGATGAGTCCCTCTACATAAGGATTTGAGTGTGTCTGGCTGCCTCCATTAACATGTCAGCATGGGTAGCCGGGTTCAGCATCCTCTATGTCAGCTGGATATCCAAATGGATTGTCCTAACCATGATGCTCGTTCTTACTGAGATGATATGGTGAAGGGGGACCTTGACATCACTCTAGATGCCCTTTCAGGGAGAGAGAATGGTGTCAGCAGGCACCCATGGGGAGGAAGAGCAACACACAGGGCCCTCAGAAGCTTCCTCTCAGGATACTCCAGAAGTGTTGGTCCTTAAAAGCTTGCAGAAATATAAGGAGAGGAAAATGAGCATGTTTCTGGGAAAGGGGCCCTCAGCAGGTAAACCATTTTAATTAACCAGTAATAAAAATAAAATATTGTGTTGGAAGCTGTTGGAAAGAGAAACACAGTTAACATTTCAAGTCTGGTATGAGTCTTCTTCAGAACTGATCTCACAACATATGCTGCCAGACATATGCTGAGTTTCTCTAGCATTCTCCATGATTGTAAATAAACTTTCACTTTTGTAAATATATACGGGGCGGTTGGGTTGGTTTTTCTTTTGGTGCTGAACACTTTAACTCCCCCTCCCACTCCGCCAAGGACATGCAGGTCCTTGGCCTTGTCCATCGCCAGACCATGGCAACACGACGCCTGGAAGAAGAGCGTCTCATCTTCCGTCTAGGAACCCTCCAACCACAAGGGATGAATGCAGATTTCTCCAGCTTCCTCATTTCCGCTCCCCCACCTTTTCTCAGTCCCAACCCTCAGACTCAGCACTGCCTTCTTGACCTGCAATCTTCTTCCTGACCTCTCAGCCCCCACCCCCTCTCCGGCCTATCACCCTCACCTTAACGTCCTTCCACCTATCGCATTCCCAACGCCCTTCCCCCAAGTCCCTCCTCCCTACCTTTTATCTTAGCCTGCTTGCCACACCCTCCTCATTCCTGAAGAAGGGCTTATGCTCGAAACGTCGATTCTCCTTCTCCTTTGATGCTGCCTGACCTGCTGCGCTTTTCCAGCAACACATTTTTAAGCTCTGAAAGGAAAAGTTGGGGAACTACAGACTGGTGAGCCTGATGTCAGTGGTGTTGGAAGGAATTCTGAGAGACCCAGGATCTACTTGCATTTGGAAAGGCAAGGACTGATTAGGAATAGTCATTGTGGCTTTGTAGGTAGGGACTCATTTCTCACAAATTTGATGGAGTTTTTTGAAGAGGTGACCAAGAAGATAGATGAAGACATAATGGTAGACATTGTCAGCATGCACTTTAGCAAAGTCTTCAACAAAGTATCGCATAGTAAACTGATTAGTAACGTTAGTTACATGGGATCCAGAGCTAATTGGATACAAAATTGGCTTAATGGTGGGATACAGAAGGTTGTTGTTCAGACTGGACGCCTGTGAACAGTGATGTGCTTCGAGGAACAATGCTAGTTGTTTGTCATTTACACAAACAATTTGGATGACAATATTGGAGGCATGGTCAGTAAGTTTGCAGATGGCACCAAAATTGGTGGTACAGAGGACAATGAAGAAGGTTACCTAAGAGTACAACTGGATCTTGATCAACTGAACCAGTGGGTTATGGAATGGCAGATGGATTTTGCGGATAACACCAGTGTTAGTAGTGGACAGTGAAGAACGGGACTTTGATCAAATGGGCCAATGGGCCAAGGAATGGCAGATGGCATTTAATTTAGATAAATGAAAAGTGTTGCATTTTGGTAAAGCAAAGCAGGGCAGGACTTATACAGTTAATGGTAATGTCCTGGGGACTGTTGCTGAATGAAAAGACCTAGGGATGCAGTTCATTGAAAGTGGAATCGCAGGTGAAGAGGGTGGTGAAGAAGGTATTTGGCACACTTGTCTTCTTTGGTCAGAATACTGAGTATTGAAGTTGGGATGTCATGTTGCAGCTGTATAGGTCATTGATAGGGCTACTTTTATAATACAGTGTACAATTCTGGTTGCCCTTCTGTAGGAAGGATGTTGTTAAACATGAGAGAGTGCAGAAAACATCTACAAGGATGTTTCCAGGACTGGCGGTTTTGAGTTGTAGGGAGAGGCCGAATAGGCTGGGGCTTTTTTCCCTGGAATATCAAAGGCTGAGGAGTGATCACACAGCTTTATAAAATCATGAGGGGCATGGATATGGTGTCTTGCCAAGGTGTTTTTTCTAGGGTGAGGGACCAAAATTAGAAGGCATAAGTTGAAGAAGAGAGGGGAAAGATTTACAAAGAATCTGATGACTAACTTCTTCATGCATGCATGGAACAAGAGGACATGTTGAAGGCAGGTACAATTACAATATTTAAAAGGTATCTGGATGGATATATGACAAGAAGGGTTTAAAGGAATATGGACCAAATGCTGGCAATTGGGACTAGGTCAGATTAGAATATCAAGTTGGACTGAAGGGTCTGTTTCCATGCTGTATGACTCTGTGACTCTCTGAGTTTAATTCAGATAAATGTATGGTGTTGCATTTTGGTAAGAAAACAGGGATAAGAATTACACAGTTAGCAGTGGGGCCCTGGGGAGTGTTGTCAAACAAAGAGATCTAGGGGTACAGGTACATGATTCCTTGAAAGTGGCGTCACAGCTTGAAAGGGTGGTTAAGAAGGAGTTTTGCAAACTTGCCTTCATTGGTCAGAGAATTGAGTGGAGAGGTTGGGATGTCATGTTACAGCTGTACAAGACATTAGTTAAGGCCACATTTGGAGAATTGTGTACAATTCTGGTTGTCCTGCTGATCAGGTTTTCTAACCTGAACTAGTCCCATTTGCCTCTAACTGTTTCCTATCCATACGCCTATCCAAATGTCTTTTTAATTTTGTAATTGCATCCGCTTCTACCACTTCCTCTTGCAGCTCATTCAATAAACAGAGCACTGTCTATGTGAAAATGTTGCCCCTCAGGTCCCTTTTAAATCTTTCCCCTTTCACCTTAACAAATGGCCTCTCATTTTGGACTTTTCTTATCTGGGGAAAAGACCGAGATAATTCATCTCATCTGTGCCCCTTGTGATTTTATAACCCCCTATAAAGTCAACCTCACCCTCCTATGCTCCAGGGAAAATATACCAACCTGACCAGACTCTCCTTACAACTCAAACTTGTCAGTCTTGGTAACATCTTTCTTACACCCTTTCCAGTTTCTGTGCTGCATACCTCTATGACTATGACAAGATCCTTTAATGTTGACAAAAGCTAAGCAAAATGTGCAAGGATTGTGCTAGGGCCTAGCCTGCGCACATCATTCCAAGCTCACACATATCTTGTGAATCAGAGTATGGGCGGCACTGCAAAGCTCCATTGTAGTGGTCCAGGCACCAAACCTATCTTTGAGGTGGTCAGTGGTTTCTTCCATTCTGACAGTAATGGGAGTATAAGCAACATTGTCTCTTCATTCTCCTTCAGTCTCAGGTTCCATTAAGGCAACAAGAGATATATTTGGAAGGAGTATTCCTTGTCTATATGGCCTGAGGATCTCAGAAGGATGCAGGGGTCTGACTGCTTCAGTAAATAAGACACATGCCAGCTCCCAGGACAGCTGATGCAGACTTCCAAATTTGCCATCAATGGCACCTGTTGACCAAACAGGTGGATGAGGGTAAAGCAGTTGATGTGGTGCACATGGATTTCAGTAAGGCATTTGGTAAGGTTCCCCACGGTAGTCTATTGCACAAAAAATGGAGGCATGGGATTGAGGGTGATTTAGCAGTTTGGTACAGAAATTGGCAAGCTGAAAGAAGACAGAAGAAGGTGGTTGATGGGAAATGTTCATTCCTGGAGTTCAGGTACTAATGGTGTACCGCAAGGATCTGTTTTGAGCCCCACTGCTGTTTGTCATTTTTAATAATGACCTGGGTGAAGGTGTAAAAGGATGGATTAGTAAATTTGCGGATGACACTAAGGTCAGTAGAGTTGTGGATAGTGTAGAAGGATGTTGTAGGTTATAGAGGGACATGGATAAGCTGCAGAGCTAGGCTGAGAGGTGGCAATGGAGTTTAATGCAGAAAATGTGAGGTGATTCCCTTTGGAAGAAGCAACAGGAATGCAGAGTGCTGGGCTAATGGCAAGATTCTTGGTAGTGTAGATGAGCAGAAAGATCTTGGTGTCCATTTATATAGATCGCTGAAAGTTGTCAACCAGGTAGATAGGGTTCTTATGAAAGCATATAGTGTGTTAGCCTTTATTGGTCAAGGGATTGAGTTTCAGAACCATGAGGTCATGCTGCAGCTGTACAAAACTCTGGTGTGGCCGCACTTGGAGTATTGCATACGGTTTTGGTCACTGCATTGTAGGAAGTGTGTGGAAGCTTTGGAAAAGGTTCAGAGGAGATTTACTAGGATGATGCTTAGTATGGAAGGAAGAGTCTTTTTCCTCAGATGGTGATGGCTAGCATGAGGGGATGTAGCTTTAAATTGAGGGCTGATAGATATAGGACAGATGTCAGAGGTAGTTTCTTTACTCAGAGTAGTAGGGACGTGGAGTGCGCTGCTTGCAACCGTAGTAGACTCGCCAACTTTAAGGGTATTTAAATGGTCATTAGAGAGACATATGGATGAGAATGGAATAGTGAAGGTTAGATGGGCTTCAGATTGGTTTCACAGGTCAGCGCAGCATCGAGGGCCGAAGTCTCTACTGCGCTGTAATGTTCCATGTTCTATGTTCTAATGGTGACTATAATTTGAACATTTGATGAAGTTAAAGTCTTTCTGTTGATAAACTCTGAAAGTTGGCGGATAGGATAGTTTCAAAGCAAAGCAGGTGCAATCTGTTCTGTGCCTGCAGGAAGACAGCAGTTATGGAGAATCTCACTGTCAGAGCTGTTTGATTGTACTTGTCAAGGATAAAGGATATGAACAATTGTGCTCTGGGAAAATGGCATTCTTAGCATTCAAGTTGTATTCATTGATGAAGGATTGAGAGATGTCACACATGTCCCCAATTTCTCATTGAAACAAGCTGCCATTATAAAACCTCAGTACAGTTGTGACCTTGACAGCCATAAGAATGAGTTTGGATCCTAGAGCTTCTGGGTGAAATCTGTTCCAGCAGATGACACAATTTGGTAATAATGACCTGGGACATTTTTAATTGGCAGCTGCACTTTCAGTAAGGCATTTGATAAGGTTCCCCACAGTAGACTATTGCACAAAAAACGGAGGCATGGGATTGAGGGTGATTTAGCAGTTTGGATCAGAAATTGGCAAGCTAAAAGAAGACAGAGGGTGGTGGTTGATGGGAAATGTTCATCCTGGAGTTCAGTTACAAGTGGTGTACCGCAAGGATCTGTTTTGAGTCCACTGCTGTTTATAATTTTTAATAACAACCTGGATGAGGGTGTAGAAGGATGGATTAGTAAATTTGCGGATGATATTTTTTCTATGTTTTCTTCGGAATTGAACCAAGGCCTCAGTGACTCCAACCATGGTGATTTTCATGTGAGGTAGGTGAGCAAGTAATCTGTGAGGAAGGTCAGAAAGATAACACCATTTTATTGAACAAATGTCTGAGCCCTCACATCCATCACAATGAAGCCTCACATTGTGCCCTCACATAGAGTGGTATGGAGACTTCCCAAGGAGGTTCTTGTCATACCTCCACAAAAGGCTCTGAGATATGCCATCTTATTTAATGTACGCTGTGCAACCAATGTTCTCATTCTAGAGTGGGACAGTAGAACTTTGCCAGAAAGCCATCACAATAGGTCCTCCATCTAAAGGAGAGGTATACGTTATATAGCTGTGAGAAAGTGAGTACTGCAGATGCTGGAGATCAGAGTCAGAGTGTAGTGCTGGAAAAGCACAGCTGGTCAGGCAGCATCCAACGAGCAGGAGAGTCGACGTTTTGATGAGAGAGCATATTTTTGCATAGTTCCAATTCAGTTTGCAAATGTGGCTCTCATAAACATTGTCTTCCAATGCTAGCTCTGGAATATGTTAATGAAATGAAAATTTTCGATCCTTTTTTAAGTGTTTTTGTCTGATTAGTTGACATGACAAGGAGACAAAAATAAATTTTGCTGGAGAAACTCTGAAGGTCTGGCAGTATCTGTGGAAATAAACACTCTGGGTCCCTTCTTCAGACCCTTCTCTTCTGAAGAAGCGCCATTGGACCCAAAAAATTAACTCTCCTTTCTCTGCATAGACATCTCCAGTCAGGCTGAATTACTCCAGCACTTTCTGTTTTTGTTTCAGATTTCCAGCGTCCACAGTTCTTTGGTTTTTATGGCAAGAAGATAACTTTGCCACAACTAAGCATCCTCAAATCAACAAAGCATGATTAGGAAAGTAATAGTGGGAGTGACTGATAGCGTCACTAAAGTGTGTGCTACCTACAATTTTTTTAAAAAAGTAATATTGATTTCTTTGGCTTGCTTTGGAGACTTCAGTGATTTAAAGACTTCTATTCAATTACATTGTCGCTGCAATGCAAGTAGTAAATTAATGAGATGGTCTCAATCAATATATTTTATCTGAATGCTCAGCAACTTACTTAGTGCAATGGAGCACTCAATCATTGTTTCAGCTATAAATATTACTGATAAGTATTTGCATTATGCCATTTTTGTAGCCATCATTTGTAACAAAAACTCAGACATGAGTCACAGTGGCATAAAGTAAATGACTTCAAAGGAATTGGGGATATATTTCCCTAAATGGAAAAATAGCGCTTTCCTTTCCAGATATAGATGATATTTAATCATACCAGTCTGTTAACAAAAAAACTTGGGCTAGTGAAAAATTGTCTTGAAATCTGGTCAGAATACATATTTCTAATGAGGTAATTTGGGTTAATGTTCCTTTTACCTGTCCATTTTGGATCTACGAGACAAGTTGTTTCAATGGAATCAGCAGTTATCACCTTTGCAGATGGTAATAATGTATTTATTTCTGTTCAAGTACAATTAATGACATGTGTGAAAAAACACAACCTGAAATTAGAATTGAAGGCACAATGAAAACAGGTTAGCCGATGGCAATGAGTAAAAGGGGAAATAAGCAGTTCTAAAGAATTCTGTTCCTAGATTTGATTACCACTTTCCATCATCTATAAAAAGATGTTGTTATGCCAAGTGAAAGTGTGCCCTATTTATAACTTCAAAGCTGCATTGTGCTTCTGTGGTAGCCTGTGTAGAAATCTTTTATCATTCTGATAGACTTTTTTAAAGCCAGGTAGTGATTGCCATTTCTTGCCTTAAATATTCCGGAAAGTTCCTGTATGAAAAATCATGCACGGGGTTGTCCTCATTGACATGACAAGCATGCTTCTGTGGAAGTCACATTGCAGAAAATTGTTGGCACCCATTTGTGACTGAGAAATGTCGATATCCTCAAACTATCCCAAACTACTTTCCGAACTTGAATGTGTCTTTTCAGAAACAAAGAGTAATTGTCTACGATCTGTCGCTGTGGTGTGGCTGGGAATGCGTTAGGTAGATTCCTTGTAGAGGGAGGAGAAGAATTCCTTCAAGGTAGGCATCCTTGGAAGAGGCTTTGCAGTAAGGTTATAATCAACAAGGAGAAAGTGAGGACTGCAGGTGCTGGAGATCAGAGTCGAAGAGTGTGGTGCTGGAAAAGCACAGCCAGTCAGGCAGCATCTGAGTTGCAGGAGAATCAATGTTTCGGGCATAAGCCCTTCATCAGGAATGAGACTTGTGGCCAAAGGGGCTGAGAGATAAATGGAAGGGTAGTGGGGCTGGGGGGAAAGTAGCTGGGAAAGTGATAGGTAGGCTCCAAAGGATCCTTCGACATCCAACAGAGATTTACCTGTATTTCCACGCACGTCATTTACTGTCTGACACATTGGGGTGACAGGACGCAAACTAGTGAAACGTTTCAGAGAACATCTCTGGGCCACATGCTCTAAACAACCCCACCACCCTGTGGCTGAACATGTTAACTCCCCCTCCCACTCTGTCAAGGACATGCAAGTCCTGGGCCTCCTCCACAGCCAAACCCTAACTACCCGACACCTTGAGGAAGAATGCCTCATCTTGCGCTTTGGGACCCTCCAACCACACAGTATCAATGTGGATTTCACCAGTTTTCTCATTTCCCCTCCCCCCCATCACATGCCCAATCCAATCTTTCCTGATGAAGGGCTTATGCACGAAACATCAATTCGCCTGATCCTCGGATACTGCCTGATCGGCTATGCTATACTAGCTGTGAGACTTACAATTGTCCTCTCTTTCCAAGGTCAGAAAATTATCCCAAAGAGAAACACATGAGCACATGTTATCAATTTGATAATTATGCAAATGAACTTAAAAAACACTCATAATATTAAAGTATTCAAACTTCAATGTGACGGTGTGAAGGTTTTAAAGTTAATTTAAATCTAGTGATATTATTCCTGACAGGAGAGGGACATGTTGTCCTCCATTGTTTTTGGTGGGTAACATGGTTGCCTTGCTCTGGTTGATGTCACAATCATTGTCAGATCTCCGACACTCTGTACATGATTGACATTTCGTACATCGGTCTAAGTTGACGTTTGTTCCTTTGCCGTGTTGCACCATGGTCGTGATGACTCTTTATGATCCAAGCTTTAAGGTTTCTGTGAAGATCTGTGGCTCGGGTTGTGGTTGAAGTTGTCAGTCAGTTCGCCAAGTTGGTTGATTTTTTCATCTCCCGACTGGGGGACATCTTCAGCATTGTGTAGCTTCTGGATGACATGCTGTTGTGATCTGTCCAGATTTTATATGGTTCTGTCTGTCAAGGCAGATGGTTCTATTTTCGGTTTCGGTTTTGTCGTGGTCAGTAGACATTTTGGAAACCTTTGCTGGTATCAAAGTGCAATAATCTTTTTTTATTAACAGGCACCTCTGAGACCGGAGGTGCCTGTTGATCAAATGTTCCAATTGATTTAAAATATCCACATAATCAATGTGAAAACAAACATTAAGCCATAGAAACGAAGGAGTGTAGACATCACTGTTTTTGCCAGTTTGTCAAGAGTACTAGTTCATAAGATCCCAGTTAAAACATTTACTGTATTTTTAATCAGATTTCTAACTCACACTCTCTATCGAGTCAAGAGGCCTAACGGGGAAGGCAGATGAACTCAGGCCATGGTTAGGAACATGGGACTGGATATCATAGCAATTAAAGAAACATGGCTCAGGGATGGACAGGACTGGCAGTTTAATGTTACAGGACACAAATGCTACAGGAACGATAGAAAGGGAGGCAAGAGAGGAGGGGGAGTGGCCTTTTGATAAGGGATAGCATTACAGCTGTGCTGAGGGAGGATATTCCTGGAAATACATCCAGGGAAGTTATTTGGGTGGAACTGAGAAATAAGAAATGGATGACCACCTTATTGGGATTGTATTATAGACCCCCTAATAGTCAGAGGGAAATTGAGAAACAAATTTTTAAGGAGATCTCAGCTATCTGTAAGTGGTTATGGTAGGGGATTTTAACTTTCCAAACATAGACTGGAACTGCCATAATGCTAAGGGTTTAGATGAAGAGGAATTTGTTAAACATGTACAAGAAAATGTTCTCATTCAGTAAGTGGATGTACCTACTAGAGAAGGTGCAAAACTTGACCTACTGTTGGGAAATAAGGCAGGGCAGGTGACTGAGATGTCAGTGGGGGAGCACATTGGGGCCAGCGACCATAATTTTATTAGTTTTAAAATAGTGATGGAAAAGGATAGATCAGATCCTGTATTAAGTACAGGAGTTGGGAGGTCATGTTGCAGCTCTACAGGACATTGGTTGGGCCACTGTTGGAATATTACATGCAATTCTTATCTCCTTCCTATCAGAAAAGATGTTGTAAACTTGAAAGGGTTCAAAAAAGATTTACAAGAATTTTGCCAGGGTTAAAGGATTTGGGCTATAGGGAGGGGTTGAACAGGATAGGGCTGTTTTCCCTGGAGCATCGGAAACTGAGGGGTGACTTTATAGAGGTTTAAAATCATGAGGGGCATGGATAGGATAAATAGACAAGGTCTTTTCCCTGGGGTCGGGGAGTCCAGAACTAGAGGGCGTAGGTTTAGGGTGAGAGGGGAAAAGATATAAAAGAGACCTGAGGAACAACATTTTCATGCAGAGGGTGGTACGTGTGTGAAGTGGGCTGCCAGAGGAAGTGGAGGAGGCTAGTTCAATTGCAACATTTAAAAGTTATCTGGATGGGTATGTGAATAGGAATAGTTTGGAGGGATATCGGCCGGGTGCTGGCAGGCGGGACTAGATTGGGTTGGGATATCTGGTCAGCATGGATGGGTTGGACCGAAGGTCTGTTTCATCTCTATGAGTCTATGACTCATGAATAGTTTTGTAGTCTGCCTGCTGGTTGGGCACTAACCACTTTCATTTTTCTTTGCTGACACATCTCACTAAGTTTTGATAATTGTTTGCTGAGCAGTTCACAAAAGCTTTTGACAGTGAGGATGATGATGGCCTGTTGTGTGCTGTATTGTTCTATGTTTTATGTTCTATATATTTAAGTCACGCTGGGCATAGTAATGCCTACTCCAGCGGTGTTGCTCAAAAACACAGTAAAGGAATGCAAAAACCTTGTTCCATTGCTTGATGATCATTGACTTGATAGTACACACCATATGTCCTGCTTTAATGCTTGAGTGAGAATAGTGGGGTGACAATATGACATGGATCACTCCCCGTTTAGCACACATGTCTTGAAATGTTTTTCCAGTGAACTGCAGTCCATTGTCAAACACTATTTGTTCCAGTACTTGGAATAAACTGAAAATAGCTGCCACTGTGTCAGCAATAGTTGCACATATTGTGTTTCTAAATTGAAGAAGGGCTCATGCCCGAAACGTCGATTCTCCTGCTCCTTGGATGCTGCCTGACCTGCTGCGATTTTCCAGCAACACATTTTCAGCTCTGATCTCCAGCATCTGCAGTCCTCACTTTCTCCTTGTGTTTCTAAATTGTCAAACAATGCGAAATTTGGAGCAGTAATCTGTCATACGAATGTAATCTTCCCCATGCACGTGACTTGGTCTGTTACTATGGGTGTGATTCTGCAGTCCAGCAGAAGCAAACTAGGTTTAGGTGACATGTATATAGTTATCTGTAACTGCAAAGTTGTATACTGAGCTATTAAATAAACCTCTGTGAGATTTTCACGTGAACTGAACACACATAACTTAATCAGTAATACAAGAAATACAACAATTCTGGGCAAGTCAGTTCATTTCTTCTCTCTTGTCTTCAATAAAATGACTGGGTTAACTTGGATTTCTGACCTGGAAACCTTAGTGGAGCACGTGCCAGTTAAGAGGGAGTGATTAACTTTGCTTGAGATCAGCTTCTTCCACTGGATGCAGAATAATGACAAAGGAAACAGACTTCAGTTTCTCAGTACAACTAGAGTTACATGTGCCGGAATATTATATAAAATCTTGCTCTAACATGATAAAAATTCTGATTCTTACATTAATGACACTATCAAATACAGTGTTAATTCTTTGTTCCAATCCTTATCGAACTACTACTGGTTACCAGACTAGAACAAGGCATTATCTGTGTAGTTAAACTTAACCAGGCTGTGTAGTCAGCTCTTGAGTCAAAGAGCGTGTTGCTGGAAAAGCACAGCCGGTCAGGTACCATCTGACGAGCAGGACAATCGATGTTTTGAGCATAAACTCTTCATTAAGAATAAGGGGGGTGGCCCAAGGGGACTGAGAGAGAATTGGGGGGGGGGGGGGGGCTGGGGGGAAGATTAGATTAGATTACATTACAGCGTGGAAACAGGCCCTTCGGCCCAACAAGTCCACACTGACCCGCCGAAGCGCAACCCACCCATGCCCCTACATTTACCCCTTACCTAACACTACGGGCAATTTAGCATGGCCAATTCACCTGACCTGCACATCTTTGGACTGTGGGAGGAAACCGGAGCACCCGGAGGAAACCCACGCAGACACGGGGAGAACGTGCAAACTCCACACAGTCAGTCGCCTGAGGCAGGAATTGAACCCGGGTCTCAGGCGCTGTGAGGCAGCAGTGTTAACCACTGTGCCACCGTGCCGCCCACTAAGGTAGCTGTGAATGTGATAAGGAGATGAAGTTGGGGGTGACAGGTCAGATGGGAAGGTGGAGCAGATCGGTGAGAAGGAAGATGGACAGGTAGGACAGTTTAAGAAGGCGGTGCCGAGTTGGTTCTGATGAACTTAGTGAAGATTGATCTCACTCATGATTGTCTTCTCTCTCTCTCCCTCCAGGTGGTCGAAGCTCTGCTCTTGGGCCAGATTGAGTCTTTGGTAAAGAAATGGCTGACAGGTTTCCCTGTGTATCCTTCCATGCCACATTCTTCCAGAATGTTCACTGGGCGTCAGCCAATCAATCTTCCAGGTCAAAGTACCGGTTCTCAACAAGCTCTCAACATCTTGTGTTGATGGGGTTACCTTTGGCATCCATCCTCCAATGTGTCAAGGGCACAACCATTTCCATATATGGTCATGGTGGGAACATGGGCTACCAGTGAGTTTGCTTGCCATATTCCAATACACAAACCATCTTCATTTTCCAGGACAAATCAGACTTGTGTTTGCATGCCTTTGTCTTGTTTGAATACTTTGTATCCTGAAAGTCCCATTGGGCTTGGCAGCTCAAAGGTTGCCCATTCTGGTTTCAGGCCTAGCCATTCAGGTCCTGTGCTAAATGATAAAAACATGAAAATGATAGAATGCTGAGAAATAGGAATGATTAATGTTTAATTCTTCATTCTGTAAAGAACAAAAACACAGATTTTATGTTAAACCACCTAATTCATAATCGATGCAGTTACAATAGGCTAAATATTCCACTATAATTGTGAAAATTTCAGTTTTAAAACTCAAGTAAGGTTCACCAGAAATGTAACTGATGATTGAATTTTCATCAGATAGAAATCACTTACCAAACAATTATTATTGAACTGAGACTATATATGAATCAGGATTTTAAGCTCTGCAGATCAAATAAGTCATAAGATATACTTCTGTATTATTGCCCATTTAAGTATTAATTCATCAAGTCTAGCTAATCAAAAACAGGAAGATAATAATTCAAGTGAAAAGTAAGTTACATTTGCTGGAAATCTGACCAAAACCAGAGTAACTGGAGAATCTCAGAAGATTTGGCAGCATCTGTGGAGAGGAAGCCAAGCAAACATTTCAAGTCCAGTGGCCCTTGCCCTAGAAAGCCAGTGACTCCCACAGTTAGCTGGACTATACATCCTCACATCCCAGGTGCCTGTTATTTGAAGAGACCACTGTGTTCCCTGGCTAACATTGCTGCAGTGTTCCAGTGAAGGTCAGTGCAAGCTGGAAAAAAAGCATCTTATTTTCCGTTTCAGAACCCTGCAGCTTTCAGGATTCAATATCAAGTTCAATAACTTTAGGGCCTGAGCATCTCTCCTATATCCTTACCCCAACCCCCACACATCTGGTCATGTCATCACATGGGCTGCTTTCACTAAAGACAACTCATTTTCACCCATTGATGGGCCCTATTAGCAGCTTCACTTTCTCGCTAACTCACCATTTTCCATTCCTTTATTTGCCCAACTGCTGTTCTCTCTGTTTGGCTCTATCAACAACTATTTGCACCCTGAATCCCACTATCTTCAGCATTTATACCAATCTTTTCTGAGCTTGTCATCAGTTCTGAAGAAGGGTCACTGGACCAAAACATTAACTCTGCTTTCCACAGATGCTGCCAAATCAGCTGAGCTTTTCCAGCTATTTTGGTTTTGTTTCAAATGAGAAGCATTTTCACAGGCAGGTTAAATCTTTCTGTGTAAAACTTTGACAAGAAATTGGAATGTATGAAGTATTAGAAAGTGAATAATTTAAAAATATCCACATTAATTAGCAGGAGTGCATCAGAGGTTCACCAAGCTGATACCAGGGATGATAGGACTGTCTTAAAAGGACAAATTGGTTCGACTGGGCCTGTATTAACTAGAGGTTAGAAGGATCAGAGGACATCTATTGAAATGTGTAAAGTTCTGACAGTGCCAGACAGACTGGATGCAGGGAGAACATTTCCACTTGTTGGGGAGTCTTTAAGACAGAGATGAGGAAACATTTCTTCACTCAAAGGAAATGAACCTGGAGAGTTATCTAGCACAGAAGGCTGTAAATCCATTCAAGAAAGGGATAGATACATTTTTAGATTTTAAAGGCATGAAGGGTAAGGAGAGGGAGCAAGAATATAGGATTGAGATAGATGATCAGCCATTGTCATATAGAATAGTCAGGCTCAAAGGGCCAAATGGCCTACTTCTGTTCGTTGTTTCTATGTTAAATAAAGAGATTTTGGTTAACTGTGATGCATTCTGTAAAACATTAGATTCCTGAATTTTTAAAAAATCAAAAATTGTTTTAATATTGTTAGTGGGAAGATCTTGCACTGATCTGCAGTGGGCAAATGATGGACACAATAATTGAAACTGTTTAGAGCTTTATTCTAGTAAGTCCTTACATTGGTTGTACTAATCTAAATGTTTCACCATTTACTTACACCATTTTATACCCTCAAGGCAGTAACAAGGGGCTAAATGCTTTACTATAATGTATTTTTATTCATATTATATATAATGTATATAAAGGAACTTTTATACAAAAAAAACCTATAGACACTATACACATCTTTCCAGAAAGTTCATGGAATTAAGGGATCAAGTTTGTCAATGAAAATAACTTGTGTCAGAAGGTGGTGGGGCTGAGAGGATTTTCCATTTAAATCAAAAAAAATTCTGTGGATCAAAATTACTTCCTCTGTCTAAATCCATGTTGAATCAGAGAGAAAGATGTCTTGCCTCTCAAATCTGTGTTATTTCTTGGAAAGAGTAGAATCATAGAAACCCTACAGTGCAGAAAGAAGCGCCTTGGTCCATTGAGTCTTCACCAACCCTCCAAAGAGCATCCCACCCAAATGCAGATCCCTACCCTATCCTCTGAACCTGCATTTATCATGACTAATCCACTTAACCTCCAAATCCCTGGACACTATAAACAATTCAGCTTGGCCAATCCACTGAGCTTGCATGTCTTTGGACTGTGGGAGGAAACCAGAATACCCAACAGAAACTGACCTAGACATAGAGAGAATGCACAAACTCCACACAGACAGACACCCAAAAGTGGAATTGAACCCAGGTTCCTGGCTTTGTGAGACAGCAGTGCTGGCCACTGAGCCACAGTGTTGCCTGTAGGCATTCCTACTTCAACATCTACGTTTGTTTGTGACCCTATAATCGCCTCAGTTTCAAGTGCCTGGTCCATCCACTTATTAGTTTAGTTACACATTCAGCTTCTTTTTCAAATGGACTGTCCCAGATTCCACACATTTTCTGAGCTTTAAAAACATCTCATCTCTTTTCCAGATCTTATGCCAATTACTTTCACTATATAACCTCTGGATATTGATCCACTCACCAGATAGGTTATTGTTTCTGTATCAACCGTCTGAAAATCTTTCATCCTGAAAATCTTTATTTGGCCAATTCTTAACCTTTTCAGCTGTTCACATTTCCTCATAAACTGGAAATAAATGAACCTGCCTAAGTTTCTGATTTCTGAATCAACACATTGTGAAGGCAGAGCAGTGTATGGATTTTGGCAAGATGTTTGATAATGTTCCCCATGGTAGGTTCATTCAGAAAGTAAGAAAGCATGAGGTACAGGGAAATTTGGCTGTTCTGGATACAGAATTGATTGGCCTGTAGAAGACAGAAGTAGTAGTAGATGGAAAGTATTCAGCCTGAAGCTTGGTGACCCGTGGTGTTCCGCAGGAATGAGTTCTGGGCCCTCTGCTCTTTGTGATTTTTTTTATTCATGACTTGGATGAGGAAGTGGAAGGGTGGGTTAGTAAGTTTACCAATGACATGAAGATTAGTGGAGTGGTAGATAATGGGGAGGGCTGTTGTAATTTACAACGGGACATTGACAGGATGCAGAGCTGGGTTGAGAAGTGGCAGGTGGAGTTAGATCTGAAAAAGTGTGAAGTGATTCATTTCGGAAGATCAAATTTGAATGCAGATTACAGGGTTAAAGGGAGGATTCTTGACATTGTGAAGGAACAGCGAGATCTTGGGGTTAATGTCCATAGATCCCTCAAAGCTGCCACCCAAGTTGATAGGGCTGTTAAGAAGGCGCATGGTTTGTTTGTTTTCATTAACAGGGGGATTGAGTTTAAGAGCCACAAGATGCTGCAGCACAATAAAACCCTGGTTAGTATGGAAGCTTTATAGAGTACAGAGAAGATTTACCAGGATGCTGCCTGCACTGGAGGGCATGCCTTTTGAAGATAGGTTGAGGAAACTAGGGCTTTTCTCATTGGAGTGATGAAGGATGAGAGGTACAAGATGATGTGAGGCATAGCTAGATGGATAGCCAGAGACTTTTCTCATGACAGAAATGGCTATCACGAGGGGGCATAATTTCAAGGTGTTAGGAGGAACATTTAGGGGCGATGTCAGAGGTAGGTTCTTTACCCAGAGAGTGATGGGTATGTGGAAGGTACTGCCAACAATGGTAGTAGAGTCAGATACATTAGGGATGTTTAAGTGACTCTTAGATAGGCACGTGGATGATAGCAAAATGAAGGGTGGATAGGTGAGTTTGATTTTAGATTAGAATAAAAAGGTTGGGATACATCGAGGGTTGATGGACCTGTACTGTGCTGTACTGTTCTATGTTCTATGTTGACTCTCATTCAGGTTCTATAGAGTCAATGCCACCATAGTGTATGGGCATACTGCATTCACAGGATAGCTAGTGAGTTAAACATACTTTTTCTGACAGTTTTGTCTCCTAATGATGTCTGAATTAGTTTGAAAGACACATATTGGGTCTCTTGTTTTAATGCAGTTTTGTTTAAAAGTCCCGTTGCCGTGAAAAGGCCGCCAACATCATCAAAGACCCCTCCCACCCTGGTCATGCTCTCTTCCAACCTTTTTTTATCAGGCGGAACATACAGATGCTTGTACACTCAGGCCAACAGGCTCAAGAACACCTTCTACTTTGTTGTTATTAGACTGCTCAATGGACATCTCCAACTTCAAATAACGGTGATCTTGCTGTTGTGCACCTCCTGTGCAACCGTAACCTTGTGTGCCTCCCTCTGTCTAAGGACCCAGTGATCTGTTTGTCCTTGTTTGCTGTTATCTGCCTATACTGCTCGCAAAACATTATCACCATCGCTCACTCTACAGCAAGAAATTTCAAAATCTACTCTATAAGCTCTTGTGCTGCAATATTTTATGACCTTCTACTTTGTTGTTATTAGACTGCTCAATGGACATCTCCAACTTCAAATAACGGTGATCTTGCTGTTGTGCACCTCCTGTGCAACCGTAACCTTGTGTGCCTCCCTCTGTCTAAGGACCCGGTGATCTGTTTGTCCTTGTTTGCTGTTATCTGCCTGTACTGCTCGCAAAACACAGCTTTTCAATGTACTTAGGTACATATGACTGCAATAAATCAAATCAAATAAGCCTGCTCTGTACTCTATCTGATGATTTTACGTCTTCTCTGAAGTGCATTGCCTAGAATCATGTATAATACAACAGCTAAAGCCTAAACTGTGGCTGAAGAACTTCTAGCAAGTCAGATTTATCTCCATATCACGTTTATCTCGGGTTCATGGTCTGATCAGCTATACTATGTTGAGCAGGCAAGGACATTTATAAATAGGGTAGAATTCTGCTGGTTTCGTGTTAAAATAGTGCGTGATAATCACACACGTTTTCTGCAGATTTGTGCAAGGATTCCTGCAAATTGCTATGACACTTCATTTTAAAGGAATGGGAAGTGCTACAGGTGTTCATACCAAGATAAAAACTAGCTGAATGGCTCTTCAGGAACAAAAGTTATCTTTGATGGAATTGCTGTTGATAACCTGTGCCCAAGATAAAGCAAGAGGTATGGGTCTTTCAGCTGCTGTCATTCAATACATGGGCCAACAGATCATCAGATTCCTAGTGATGTGCTTCAGTTGTTTGACCAGTTTGGAGAATGCTCTCCAGAATGCTGATCAGTGTTTGCATTGTGGTATGGCTCTGCCCTGCTCAACATGACCATCCAGAGACATGTTGGCTTTGAAGAGGAGAACGTGATAGAATGGCAAGAGGGCTTTTTCGGTTCCTTTTTCTGAAGTTCTTATGACATAGTATAACACGATGACCCTGCATTGGGGGGAGACATTGGTTAGTGGTAATGTCACCACACTAGCAATTCCAGCTAAGGCTTTGGGAACATTGTTCAAGTCTTGCCATGGTAGATGATTGCATGAAATCATGCAACCTAGAATGAAAAGCTTATTTATTGGCAATTACTACTGTCAATGTCATCAATATACAAAAATTACAAGCATCTAGAATGAAAAGCTTATTTATTGGCAATTATTACTGTCAATTGTCATCAATATACATCCGATTCATCAATGTCCTTTAGGGGAGAAAACCTGTCTTCCTTACCTGGTCTGACTTATTTGTAATTCCTGATCAATTGCTGACTCTCAAGTGCCCTTTAGGCAATTGGAATGGGCAATAAATGCTGGCCTAACCAGTGACACCCAGATCCATTGAACAAATATCCCCTCAAAATTATGTCTGAGACCAAACTACTGATCATGATGTGTTACAGGGAAGCTCAGAGCACACTGATACAGACATGATTCCTGTGTGAACAGTTCATCCTGGAATTAGTACCACGCCTTTCAAACAAGGAAGAGATATAGCTAAAAAAAATTTGTCATTCAGCACTCTTTCTTGCTTCCATAAAATACCTTGAAAACATGTTGCCACAGATCAAACTGTACCTACAACTGCTCATCTTTGTGTGGCACACCTATGTCAATTAGTTAGTACCCTCGAAATAGTATTACTGTACATTTGTCCTCGGTTAACAGCCATACAGTAATGTTCGAAGGACACAGCTCTCATAAATCATTGTTTTGTTCCTAACGGTCACCTTTATGTTGTCATGTGTATCTTTTCAGCTGGCTTTATGTGTGTACATAGCAATTGCTTACTGTGAGTTGAGTTCTAATGGTCAAAAGACACATTGTCTGTCATCGTGAAGCTAGGGTAGCAGAATTGCTAACCACATCCTGCAGAACATTGTTTTGTGAGATCAACAACAGGGATGAGACACCCTCTCCAAGAAACACAGTTTTAATGATGCTTAATAACAAAGGGCAACAAATTGCAGGCATTGAAGAACAAAATCATTTAGTTTTTGTCGATGAATTTATATGTGCGCAACTTTTGCAGGATGATTAAAGTGACGATGTTCTCTGGTTAATATGAACAGTATTGATGTATTTGATTTCAGCATGGACCAGATTGTAGAGATTATGGTCGAACCTAGAATTCGGATAGACTCCCTCCTTACCTCCAAGGGAGACAACAGTCAGGAGAATGGAAAAGAAAATACCAAGCAAAGTGAATGTTAGGACTTTTACATTTACACTCCATTATTCACTCTAAAACTGTTAGAATTATAGAGCTTTAGTAGTCAATCAATTTTCTTCAATAACTTATAAAGTCCAGCCATGCTGATGATAGGGAATGTTTTTGTTTAACCTACAAAAGGAAGAGTAAGAGGCTTATTCTATTTTCCAAACTTGTCTTCAAGCAGGTATGTGGAGAAGACCATGCCCATTGTAAACCCACTGGCAGAGAAACCACACTGTGCTTCTGGATGCACACAGTCTGCGAGTCTCTGAAGGATGGCTCTCACCAAAGCCTTCCCAGTGATTTTGAGGAGTGAGATCACCTATCATTGTGATCTCCTCTGTCGCCTTTTGTTTTTATAATATGATAACTTCTGCACATATTCTGTGGGCAGGCCTTGCACTTTGATCCAAAGCAGGAAGTCATGAAAATGTGACAGTAGGTGAGAATTTCCATGCTGGAGGAACTTTGCTGTAATTCCTTTCTTACTAGTTTCATTTTAATGTTGATGTTAACAGTATGACTGAAATAACAATGAATGACAACCTGGGCTTATCCTTCTCATTAGATTTGTTTTGCTTTGTATTAGTTCAGAATTGAATGATATCAAAACACAACATCCTTAACTGTATCTCTCAAAATACCCTTATTGGTTGGACTGGCGTATGTCACTTGACAAGATGAAAACTTCATATAAATGGCATAACAAGGCCAAACACTAGTTTAAACACCTAACCACTAAGTAAGCATTTAACTAAATGATTAAGCCTAGAAAGATACTTAGGGGAACAACTGTAAAAGCTCAATCAATTTATTTTAACTGACCAACTTCATTCTGGTGGAGTGGGCTGCAGGAATGTTCCTCCTGAACTTGTTTTCAAATTAGTTGGGATACCACTGACATTCATTGCTCCTCATTCCAGCTTTCAATTGCCACCATTACCTTCCCCAACTGCAACTGCTCCCTCCCCCATCAACTGGAGTAAGATTATGTGTCTAGGTCATTGATAGCCTCATTATTACTCAGAATGATCCATGTGTTGGCCCCGGGCTATTGGAATCTTCTTCCTCTCTGATGTTGACTGGCAAAGGTGAGTCTCGCAGGTCAGGGTGCATTAACTCCTGGGTCTTCTTGAGTCTCCACATGAGCTTCCACCATGAATGTGGCTGTGACTCTTTTCACTGAGAAGGTGGCTTCCAGATGCATGTTCTTTATCCCCCTTGCACCAGACCTTCCCGAATGTTCTGTGGCCTCTGGCCAACTGGGTGATGAGCAGTTTTTAAAGCATCCAATAAAATTGTGCCAACATCTTCACTATTGGCATGCTGGGGAGATGTTAAGTGCACATCCTCAGGTACTGACTAAAAGTCAAGATGCCATAAAATCTGACCGACTCTTCTCCAATAAATAACCATTGGAATGGTTGCAACTGGGTCCCCCTCAACTGTTGCAACCTTGATCTTGGATTCCACTGCCCTCTGTAGCCAGTAGCTGTTGGCTGTTGTTGAATTTAGTTTGACCAATCCTCTATCATGCCTGATTTGTCTGGCTTTGGGTCAATTTAAATATTCAATTTTGGTGCCTGTGGTCATTGGACCACACGAGAAATCAAGAAACGGCTGAAGGTACTGGATATTGCAAAGGCTATTAACCTTGTAAACATGCCAGTAATTCTATTGAAGACTTGTGTTTCAGCATTAGCTGCTCCCCTAGCCAAGCTGTTCCAATGCAGTTATAACACTGGCATTTACCTGACAATGTGGAAAATTGCCTAGGTATGACCTGTACACAAAAAGCAGGACAAATTTATCCTGGCCAAGGACTGTCAGTCTACTTTTGATCTCCAGTAAAGTGGCAGAAGGTGCCATCAGCAGTGCTATCAAGCAGCACTTGTTTAGGGGTTCACTATTGCTCAGTTTGGGGTCTGCCAGGGCAACTCAGCTACTGACCTCATCCCTCCTTAGGTTAAAACATGGACAAGCTTACTGAATTCCAATGTGAGGTGAGAATGACTGCCCTTGATATAAGGCCACACTTGACTTAGTATGGCATCAACGAACACAAGCAAAACTGGACTCACTAGGAATCAGGGGAAAACTCGCTGTTGATTGGAGTCATACTTGGCACAGGAAAATGGTTGTGGTTGATGGAGGTCTGTCATCTCAGCTCCAGGATAACTTTGCAGGACATCTTCAGGGTACTGTTCCTCTACTCAACCATCTTCAGCAGCTTCATCAATGACTTTCTGTCCATCATAAGGTCAGAGGTGAAGATGGTCATTGATTATTTCACTATGTTCAGCATAATTCACATTCCTCAGATACTGGGAAACTCCATGTTCAAATGCAGCAAGACCTGGACAATATCCAACCTTAGACTGACAAGTAGCAAGTGGCATTCACTCAGTATGTGCCAGGCAATGACCATCTCCAGTAAGAGATAATCTAACCACTGCCCCTTGACATTCAATGCTGTTGCCATCACTGAATCCCCCACAATCAACATCTTGAGTATTACCATTGACCAGAAATTGAACAGGACTAGTCATATAAATACAGTGCCTACAAGAGCTGGTCAGAGGCTGGAATCCTGTAACAAACATAACTCTTCACTCACCCCCAAAGCCCATCACCATTTACAAGGCTGTGAAAGCTTGTGATTTCAGATAAACCTGTTGAACTATAACCTGGTGTCAAGTGATTTCTGACTTTGTCCACCGCAGTCCAACACTGGCATCTCTACATCAAGTCAGGGGTGCGACGGAATACTGCCCACTCGTGTGGATACGTGTAAGTCCACCAACACTCAAGAAACGTTATATTATCCAAGGCAAAGTAGCCCACTTGATTGACATTACGTCCACAAAATTAACTCCCATCACAACCAACACTCAATTATAGCATGGTGTACTCTGTCCAAATGCATTGCAGAAATTCACCAAGCATCCTTTAACAGCAACTTCCAAACCCGCAACCACTATGGAGTATTGTGTGCAGTTCTTGTCGCCTCATTACAGGAAGAATGTGGAAGCATTGGAAAAGGTGCAGAGGAGATTTAACAGGATGTTGTCTGGTCTGGAGGGAAGGCCTTCTGAGGAAAGGCTGAGAGACTTGGGTCTGTTCTCATTGGACAGAAGAAGGCTAAGAGGCAATTTAACAGAGACATACAAGATGATCAGAGGATTAGATAGGTTGGACAGTAAGTCTTTTTCCGAGGATGATGACATACTCTTGTACGAGGGGTGATAGCTGCAAATTGAGGGGTGATAGATTTAAGACAGATGTTAGAGGCAGGTTCTTTACTCAGAGAGTGGTAAGGGTGTGGAATGCCCTACCTGCCAATGGAGTTATCTCAGCCACATAAGGGGCATTTAAACATCCTTGGATAAACACGTGGATGATGATGGAATAATGTAGGGGGATGGGCTTAGATTAGTTCACAGATCAGCGCAACATGGAGGGCCGAAGGGCCTGTTCTGCACCATATTGTTCTATGCTCTATGATCTAAAATATCATCAATTCTCTAAAGCATATAAAAATTATATCAGGGGATTTCAGCAGCCTTTATATTAATTGGGATAGTCATAGTGTAAAGGGTTAGAGGGAACAGATTTCTTGAAATGGGTAAAGGAAAGTTTTTTCTATCAAAATATAAATGGTCCTACATGGGGCAATGCTGGGTATAATTCTGGGGAATGAAGCTGAACAAGTGTCCGAGGTGGCAGTGGGAGAGCATTTCAGTGATACTCAACACAACACTGTATGTTTATATTTGTTATGGAAAAAGAAAAAGGCAGTCTGCAAAAAGGTGGTCTGAATTGTGGTCTGACAGACTTTATCAAAATAAGACAGCATCTCGCCAAAATTGACTGAGATAAGCTGCTTGAGGGCAAATCAAGCACAGAATAGTCAGACGTGTTCAAAAAGGTACTGGAGGGGAGACCAGACCCAACATCTTCCCTTTATGGTGAAATACAGGCGCAACAAACCCGGGGAACCATGGACGTCTGGAAAGAGAAATGCATAAATGGTATAAGGGACCAATATTGAAGGCTGAGAGAAGTATAGCGGAGTACTCAAGAAAGTATTTAGAAGAGTGAAGAGAAGGCCTGAAACAAATGTTGGCAGGCAATGTTAGGGAGAATCTCAAGATATTCTCCAAGTATATCAAGTGGAAGAGAATATCCATGGAAAGAGTAAGGTGCATTAGGGATCATAGGTGCAATCTGTGCGTGAATCCAGATGATGTTGGTCGATTGTTAAATGAGTATTTCACATCTGTCTTTTCTTAGCAAAGGAGGATGCAAGTACAGAAGTCAAGAAGATGGACTGAGAGCTTCTTCAGCAGATTGATATCAGAAGTGAGGAGGTATTGGAGATTTTGATGAATTTAAAAGTGGACAAATTTCCAGATACAGATGTGTTGTATCCCAGGTTGCTGTGGGAAGCAAGGGAATAAATTACAGACTTTGTGGATGACACATTGACTGGCTGGGTGGTAGACAGAGAGGAGGAAGGTGTTAGATTTACAGGAGAAGATAAACAAATTGGTCATATGGGCATATCAGTGGCAGAAGAAATTTAACCTTGATAAATGTGACCTTGAACTTTGGAAAAAGGAACCGACAAAGAATGAAAAGAGACTAGGAATCTCAAAGGAACAGAGGGACTGAAGAGTGCTTATCTGCAAATCCCTGAAGGTGGCAGTACAGGTTAATAGAGTGATTAAGAAGGCATTTGAGGCACTTGCCTTTATAAGTCGTGGTATAGATTCTAAGAGTTGGGGGGTCATGTTGGAGCTGTACAGAACTCTAGTTAGGCCACAGCCAAAATACTGTGTGCAGTTCTGGTCATCAGACTATAGATAGGATGTCATTGCTCTGGAGAAGCTACAAATGTGATTCACCAGGATGCTACCTGGAACAGAAGATTTCAACTATGGAGAGGTTATGTTCTTTGGAGCAGAGAAGTTTGAAGAGGAACTTTGTTAAGATTATAAGATTATGAGGGCATGGACAAGATGAATGGAAAGCAGCTGTTCCCCTGATTTGAAAGGTCAATAACTAATTTTCATCCAGAAGGAGGAATGCACTACCTAGAAGGGTAGTTGAAGTGAGAAAACCCACATCCTTTAAAAAGTACTTGGATGAGTGCTTGAAGTGTCATACCATTCAAGGCCATGTGTCTAGTGTGAGAAAGCTGTTCTGTAGTTTGTAATATACTTTTAGTGGTACAGACCTGATAGGCTGAAGGGCCTTTTCTGAACTGTATTATCCCGTGATTCTGTGAGCACGCACGATTTCACTACATTGAGGAGAATTCCTGAATGACTCATGAAGTTCTAATCAGTCAGCCCTTGTGAATTTCTGACAAGCTCTTGACAATTGACAATTGTCATATGCCCCACTGATGACCTTATGAAACTACCACTGCTTAACAAAAGAACTATAAATTGGTGTTATTATTCCCCATGGGATCTAGAATGCCACTGAGAGAAACCAGCAGTAGGATTATGTTTTGAACTGCTTGAGCAAAGATTCAAAATAGACATGCGAGGAAGAATGGTCCAATTTGGTGCTGCACATCTCAGGGCTTCATGTTCTGAGCCAACATCAGTATCTGTCCTGACATGCTGGTTAACATCAGCTTTGTGAAAATACACTGAAGACTAAACTTGGAACATTCAGTTGTCAGTGAAGGCATTGGTCTTGCTCTTTAATATTGTGTCAGCATTCAAAGATTCTGACATTCAGTAACAACAAGGTCTTATGTTCCAGCATAAAGCTTGCTTTCGTAATAGAGATGTTTAGTAATGTCCAGACTTGGAATCTCCCAGTCGTCAAACATAACCATGTATGTGCTGCAAATCAAGCCGTAACAGTGGAATCAATGATGCTGGAAGGATAACGGATTCATGTTTGTGTCTTTCCCTACTGAGTATTTAAAGGTTGTGCTGTGTTCTTCCTCTGGCAGTATTATTTTCCCAATGAAAATTATAGACTAGAAATAACCATTTTATAGCTATCAAGGTTTTAACTGACCATTTATAATGTCATTACCAATGTGTGAGCACACAGTTGTGTGTTTTCCTGAACTTATGATGCATCTTCCCTATTGTTCCTACTGGGAGCTATCAATGGTGTAGCAGAGTCAATAATTCAGTCCAGCAGCTTTAAGCCATATGAAGCAGGCAGCAAAAGCTCCAAAACAACACACAAGGGACCAGTGTGGCTGTGAACGTCCTACAGATTACAAGAAATCTCATCCCTAAAATAATTTGAATTTGCTGAAGAAGCCGTAAAGTAATAAGGAAGAAAGGAGACTGTTGAACAGTGAGGTCAACACTCCCATCAAATCAGGGAAGGGCTTGGTTTCTGCCTGATCCAAAGGAAAGCCTCATGAAGGA
This sequence comes from Chiloscyllium plagiosum, assembly GCF_004010195.1. NCBI lineage: Eukaryota > Metazoa > Chordata > Chondrichthyes > Orectolobiformes > Hemiscylliidae > Chiloscyllium > Chiloscyllium plagiosum. The sequence continues at coordinate 996,928 of NC_057741.1, forward strand.
AGACACCCAGCACATTAAGAGGCTTCATGCTGAACATATAGAGGTGAAATTGAGGCATCAGAAGGAGCATGCAATCCTTTCAACAACTTATCCACCAAAACCCTTCATCCCAACTTCCTCAGCATGCAGCAGGGGTTGGGAAAGTTGCATTACTGATTAAATAGCTTCATAAGAGAGAACATCTTTGAGGGCACATTGATCAAAACCATATAGGTAGAACCCAGGAATATGAAAGGTGCAATAACTATAATCAGATTATACAGTTTGGCCTCACAATAGCCAGTGTGAGATAAAGGAACAGATATGTAGGCAAATCATGGAAAGACATAAAAACTTATTGTAGTGGATGATTGACTTTGACTGCCTTAGTGCTAGAAGCTTAGAATCATTGAATTTTACAGTACAAAAAAAGGCCATTTGACCCATTATGTCCATGCCAGCTCCCATCAGAGCTACCCAGCTATTCCCACTCTCCAGCTCTATCTCCAAAACCCTCGAAATCCATCATTTGCATTTGTACATTCAGCACTCTGTTGTAGCCTCCAATGGAATCAGCCTCCACCGTTCTCCTGGGCAACACATTCCAAATCCTAACCATGCTCTGAGTAAAGACGTTTCTTCTCATCTCACTCTCAGTTCTCTTTCTGACAAAAGTTTCTGTCAATTGCTCTGCAATTTGCTCCCTTACCTCTCTCAGCAATCTATGATTCATCCTGTCCACCCTGGCAACTTCTTTACTTGGGTGCTGCCAGCCCTTTTAGCACCTCTTCATTATTTGTCACGACATTGCTCAGTTGCTTAACACCACATTGTTAAACGACCATTGTCACCATTTTCTAAGTTGATAAAGACAGAAGAAAACTACTCATTTTGAAGCTCTGCCATGTCCTTTGTTGCCCCTTGGCAGCAGAAATGTTTGTCGCATCCAGGAGGGTTTCTGGAAATATTGGACGTTGTATTGCAGAATAAGCCGGGCAATTGAAGCGTCAGTGGGAGAACATTTTGGAAACAGTGACCATAATTTTGTAAATTTTAAGATAATTTTGGATAAGAATAAGACTGGTCCTTGGGTAAAAGTGATAAACTGAGGGAAGGTTAATTAATAACTGTATTAGGCAGGAACTGGAAACATTAGATTGGGGGTGGCTGTTGGAGTGTTAATCAACATCTGACATGTGGAAGTCTTTTAAAGGCGAGTTGATCAAAGTTCAGCACCAGAATGTTCCTGTGAGGATGAAAGCTGACAAAGTAACCATTCTTTGACAACTCAGTTCTGATTATCTTTCATTTATCTGTGGGTTTCTAATTTTAGATTTTTGCTGCTTCTCAAAATGTTTTCATTGGTTTTCTAACAACCAAGGTTGGGCTGACTGGCTTGTAAGCATTTATTCCATTTTCTTTTTATAAACAATGACTGTAGCTGTCCTCCAATCATCTGGTACCACTCCTGTAGCCAGGGAAGGATGCAAACTGATAGCAAGAACATTCAATGCTTCTTCTTTGGCTTTTCTTAGCAGCCAATGAATCATTGTATTCAGGCCTTAGGGGCCATATGTCCATATTGCTCAGTTAAGGGTCTCAAATGGCTTTGGATGGGAGGACCATCTGCCATTTTGCCTGTCTCTGGTAAAATGCCAGTGCCCGCAGGAAGGTTATGAGCAAGTCAGTTCTGACTTTCGCATCTGAGGTTTTTTGCCTATCATCATCACCCAGTGTGCTCCTTGAGGCTCTGCAAAACCCCAAACACTAACTCTGCTTCTCTGTACATAGATAATACCCGTTACAAATAAGAACCAAAGAACTAAGAGCAGAGTAGGCAATTCAGAGTCTCAAGCTTTCTCCATAATTCAATTTTGCAATAAAACTCCAGCAAGGCTGGTAGCCCGTCACCAAGTCACCTTTCATTTACACATGGAAAGTCTTGGGCACTGATGTCACTCCCTCAGAGCCAGCTCTCAGGTTGACAGGATGTCTGACGATCCTGTTTTTATCTGTCAGCCCGGACCCCCTGATAGGACCAGATTAAGATCCCCATCAGGGAACTCATGTTCTATGAGGTCCACCTAGTTAACCTCATTCAAATCCTCTTCTGAGTCTGAGGACATAGACCTGGTTTTTTTTGTAGCTTCTCCTGGAGCATTTAAGCACCAGGTCAGGTTCCTCCACCTCTGCAGTTTGTAACACACAGAAGCGCACCTCTAATGCCCAGAGCATCTCGGAGGTAATTCAATTTCTTCTTCAGACAGCAAAAACATTGAGCGGTGACATCCATCGTGACCATCTTGGATCCCGGGGTATCTTCAATTTTTGATGAACAGGGTGAACAGCCTTTCTGATTGTTCCAAGGAGCCAGTCACATTTGCTCCAGCCCTATGTGTGAGGTTGCAGCTTTTATACGGTCCACATGCTTGTTCAGGACTGTCGCACCTACCTGAACTTTACATGTTATTGGACCCGAACTCACATCCACCATGACTCTTACCCAGCCAGGGCCATTCCAATTGCTTTTTTGTAAGTTTAGATTCCCTACAGAGTGAAATCAGGCCCTTTGGCCCAACAAGTTCACACCAACCCTCCAAAGAGTAATCCACCCAGACCCATTCCCCTACATTCACCCCTGACTAATGCACCTAACACTATGGGCAGCTTAGCATGGCCAATTCACCTGACATGAACATCTTTGGATTGTGGGAGGAAACTGGAGCACCCAGAGGAAACCCACGCAGACACGGGGAGAATGTGCAATCTCCACACAGTCACCCGAGGTTGGAATCGAACCCAGGTCCCTGGCACTGTGAGGCAGCAGTGCTAACCACCGAGCCACCATGCCGCCAAGTAATGCCAAATTTCATCCCCTGAAGTAAAGTATCTCTCCCCCTCCGCAGCAATGTGTCCGGCATTAGAGTTCCTGATGCCATTTTACCATAACCTCCAGGTCCAGGAAGATCAGATTTAACCCAGTGAAGAGTCTTCATCTGATTAGCAACTCTGCTGGAGCTACCCCTGTAGGTGCATAAAGGATGGTCCGATCATGAAATAGGAACCAGGTCAATTTGGGATCTAGTGAACCTGTAGGCTGTTTCTTTAAGCCTGTCTTCAAGGTTTGGATTGCTCTTTCTGCCAGACCATTGGATGATGAATACTATGAAGCTATCATTATGTGTCGAATACCATTCAACTCTAGGAAATATTCAAATTCCCTGTTGGTAATTGATATCCCATTATCGGTGATCAACACTTCCATGAGTCCATGTATTGCAAAAGATGCATGCACTGTTTTTATCATCGTCGCGTGTTTGACAAATGAATGTATGCATATCCTACCACTTTGAGTGTGCATCCACAATGACTAAGAACATTGAACCCATGAAAGGACCTGCATGGTCAACATGTAACCAAGTTGAGGATTTACCCGGCCATTCCCACAAATGTGGCGGAGCTGCTGGCGATAGCTTTTGTTCTTGCTATCACTCCGGGCACTGCCCCACCAACACAGCCATGTCTGCATCCAATTCTGGCCACCGGACATACCTTCTCAACAACATCATCATTTTGGATACCCCTGGATGACCCTGGCGGAGATCAGCTAGTATCTGATTTTCATTGCTCGGGGTAATCACTCTTGCTTCCCCCTAATGATATGCTGCCCTCTACTGTGATCTGGTCTCTCCAGATTCAAAAAGGTTTCAATTCTGGTTGCAATGGCTCTTTGATTTCCCCCAACCACCACTAGCCTTTTCAGTTTTGCCAGGACTGGATCTTTCCACATCCGAAGTCTGATATTGTCAGCTGTGATTGGAAGCGTGTTGAGAAAATTTAAAATTATTATGGATTCTTCCAGTGGCAGTACCAACAGTGGCAAATCTGTCAGTGGGGAGCAATTCAATGTGTCTGTATTCAGTACTTGGCCTCCCAGCCAGTGTTCCAACTTGTCATTATATGTACTTCGCATTAGAACCAACCACTGAATTCAGCCTGAAGCTATGGGTGGTATTGTCTTGCTCTTTTTAAGTAGACCTACAAGTGTACGTCCGTAAAGGTTTGGGCAGAACTTACTGACTCCAACTATGACCACCAAACCTTCTCTCTCTATCTGGGTGTTTTTAAGATCTACATTAGCCAAAGTGCTGGCTGCAAACACTATTGGGCGTTCCTCTTCATTAGCCACCTATGAGCTAATACTACCCGATGTTGTACAGGGATGCATCAAGTGTCAATATCAGATCTCGCTTCAGGTCACAATATACCAACACTTAAAGGATGATAGCTGTTTTTGACTACACTGAAACCTATGGTTTGGCCGCATGACCATTTCCAAGGCTGACCATTTTTTAGGAGTTGATGCAAAGGTGCCAGGATGGAGGCCTGATTTTGTGCAAACTTCCATAACAATTCACTTACACAAAGCTCCAGTACAGATGTGGGAATCGGGGCACCTTTGATCACTCTCACTTTACCTTACAACAGTTGTAGCCTGGTCATGTTATATTTGTAGCCCAAGGAGGTCAACTGGGGTGAAAGTGAGGTCTGCAGGTGCTGGAGATCAGAGCTGAAAATGTGTTGCTGGAAAAGCGCAGTAGGTCAGTCAGCATCCAGGGAACAGGAGAATCGACGTTTCGGGCATAAGCCCAAAACGTCGATTCTCCTGTTCCCTGGATGCTGCCTGACCTGCTGCGCTTTTCCAGCAACACATTTTCAGGTCAACTGGGGTGCCTGGAACACACATTTCTCCCTTCTAAGGTTTACGTCTGCCTGGGAGAAATATCAAAGGAATATGTCCAAGTACTCTAAGTGCTCCGTATTGGTCTTCCCAGTTTTTGGAGCAACAAATAAATGGCGACCTGGGGTAGATATAGTAAAATGTTCTCCATAGTCTGCTGAAAAATTGATACCTCAAATGGAAGTCTCGTATATTGCACAAGCCTTTTGGGTATTAGTTGTGGTATATTTCTGAGAATCCTCTTCTAACCGCAATTGCAAGTATGCATGGCTCATGTCTAGCTTTGTGAAGGATAGTAACCTGTCAGTTTTGTGTATAAATCCTCTATGCAAGGATCTAGCTGTAAAAAGTGGTTTACAGTTTGTTTAAAATCCCCACAAAGGTAAAATGACCTCCACAGAGCTTCACAATCAGCATGACTATTGCTGCCAAGTCTGCAAGGTGGACTGGTTGATGATTCTTTCACTTTCTAGCCTTCTGATTTCTGCCTATATTTTTGCCTGTAAGACAAATGGCATTGGGCAGGCCTTGAAGGATCATGAAATTGCTTCCTCATCAACTTGCAAGGCGGCTTAGGTTCCCTTGATAATCCATAGTCTTTCTCGAAAACATGCTGGGTATTTAATTAAGACCTCACTCAGTCAGCCATTTCTAATTGAAAAATGTTCAGCCAATCTTGCTGAATCTTTGTCAATGAATATCACCCCATCAAGCTTGGGCCTGAGCCCTTTAATATAATCAGCTGCTGTACCTTTAATCTGTAAAGATTCCCTGATTTCAGTCTAGCCGAGGTTTTGTGTAAATTTAAGGGTTAGAATCCAGAGTGAATTTTGTTAAAGACTGGTTCTGTGATCACTGAAACAACTGTGCCAGTATCGACCACCATTAGAACTGGGTAACCAGGTGTTTATTTTGATTGGTTCTGATTTGGATGTTGCTGAGCATGCAACTGTTCAAGACTACATGTTGGTTGACTTTCCAGGGTGTGCACTCTTCCAGATACCAGCCGATGAGTTCTTTTACTCAGTTTAGTTCTGGTGGAATTCTTCTGCTGTCTCGAGTCTGCATACCAGCAGCGACTACAATGGCGTGCCAGCCTGGACCCTGAAGAAACTTATAACTGTTTGGCCAGAGGGCCTCTGTAGAGAATATGACCTGAGTGAGGCTATGCAACTCTTTTCAGCCAAACAGTTCCCCAAGCTCAGTTGGACTGGATCTGATATCCACTTCCATTGGAATAGCCTGCAACTCATATGCTCCATTTGCATATTTTCCAGTGACAAAGCCAGTTGTAGTGCCTGTTTGAAGTCCAGTTGGGCTTCAGCTATTAGGTGCTCTTGCATGGACACATGATTAATCTCACATACCAATGGTCTCTCAGCATCTAATTTAGAGCTAAGCAAAGTCACATCCTTTGCCAGTTGTCTGAACCTACCTCCAGAGATCTTCCCCCCCACTGCCTCCAACCTTACCGTTCCCAACCCCAGACAGCCCACTTCTACCTCCTTCCCAAAATCTACAAACCAGACTGCCCCAGTAGGTCCATCATGTCAGCCTGTTCCTGTCCCACTGAGCTCATTTCCTCCTACTTTCACTCTATCCTCTATCCACTTGTCCAGAATCTGCCCACCTACATCCATGATTCCTCTGATGCTCTGCACCATATTGACAATTTCCAGTTCGCTGGCCGTAACTGCTCACCATGTATTTCCAATCCCTCTATATCATCATTCCCCACCAATTTGGCTTGAGAGTTTTCGGCTTCTTCTTCTCGACCAGAGACCCGAAGAATACCCATCCACCACCACTCTTCTTCACCTAATTGAACTTGATCTCCTAATGAACAATTTCTCCCTTAATTCATCCCACTTCTGCCAAATCAAAGGAGTGTACATGGACACCCACATGGGTCCCAGTTATGCCTACCTCTTTATGGCGTATGTAGAAGAATCCTTATTCCAGTCCTACACTGGCCCCCTTCCACAATGCTTTCTTTGGTACACTGACAACTGCTTTGGTGCTGCTACCTGGTCCCACTAGAACTTCGAAAGATTTGTTCACTTTGTTTCCAATTTCCATTCCTCTATAGCTTTCACATCATCCGTTTCCAACACTTGCCTTCCTTTCCTTGACCTCTCCATCTCCATTTCAGGGAATAAACTGTCCACTGCTATCCATTACAAAGCCACTGACTCCCATAGCTACATCTCTTACCCCATGTTCTGCAATCCCCATCCCATTCTCCCAGTTCCTTTGCTTGTGTCACATCTGTTCAGGTGATGGCACCTTCCAAAACAGCACAGCTGCCATGACTTGCTTCTTCCATACCCATGGTTTCCTACCCACTGTGGTTGACAGGGCCCTCTACTGCACCTGAAGTATCATCCGTCCCTTCCCATCACTCACAACAGTTTGATCGGGTTCCCCTTGTCTTCACATTTCATCCCACCAGCCTCTGCCATTTCAGACAATACCAGCAGAATGCTACCACCAAACACATCTTCCCCTTACTGTCCCCCTCTGCATTTCTCAGGGATTTTTCCGTCTTGGACAGCCCTATCCATTCATTGACCATGAGCACCAGCTCCCCTTCCCACAGCACCTTGCCATGTAATTGCAGAAGATGCAATGCCTACCCCTTCACCTCCTCTCTGCCCACCATCCAAGGGCTGAAACAGTCTTTCCAGGTGAAGCAGCATTTCTCCTGTATCTCCTCCAGCCTGATCGATTGCATTTGCTGCATTCAATGTGGCCTACTCTACATTGGAGAAACTAAACGCAGGCTGGGTCACTGCTTTGAAGAACACGTCTATCTGTGCATAAGCAGCACCCTGATCTCCCTGTAGCCAGTCATTCTAACACAGCAGCTCATTCACATCCCATTTGTCTGTCCTCGACACGCTGCAGTGTTCCAGTGAATCACAGTGCAGGCAGGAAGAGCAACATCTCATCTTCAAACTAGACACTATACAATCTTCTGGACTTAATACTGAGTTCAACATCTTCAAATTGTGGACTAACTTCCAATCCTTCCCTTTCTTTTGGTTTTCCTTGTTACATTCCCCATCACCATGTCCTGTCTCCCCTCCCCTCACCCCAGTAAGACTAAGTTAAAAATCACACAATACCAACTTATACTCCAACAGGTTTATTGGATGCACTAGCTTTCAAAGCACTGGTTCTTCATCAGGTGGTTGTGAAGCAGGACCACAAGACACAGAATTTGTAGCAAAAGATTACAGTGTCATGCAGCTGAAATGATATATTGAACAAACATAGACTGTTAAGTCTTTAATCTTTTAGAGTGGGTTTGCTGGTTTTGGTTCTTTAATATGTAAGTCTCAGAACTTCTTTTAAATCATATTCTCGAGATAGCTTAAGGTTTTATAACAAAAGGTGACATCTCAGCTCAGACAATGCATTAAAGGTGTGAGGTTAGAGTCTGTCTGAACTTGAGTCAGACTGGTTTTACTTTCAAAGTGGAATTTACAAAATATTACATGGATTGACTGCCTGCAGGTTCTGCATTTTTAAGTAAAATAGAATGTACCTGTAAATACAATTTCACCCCATAAACTTATATGTGTGTGTGCGTGCAGGAGAGAGACAGAGTAAGTATGTACATGTGAGTGTGCCTGTGTGGAGTCTACATGAGACAGTGTATGTTTGTGTGTGTGCAAGCTTGGTAAAATGTGTGTGTGTGTGGAGCGTGATGAAGCATAAGCATGTGTGCAGTGGGGTCACCTGTAGTGTGACATGAACCCAAGGTCCCGGTTGAGGCCATCCCCATGGGTACCAAACTTGGCTATCAGCCTCTGCTCAACCACTCTGTGTTGTTGCCTGTCCCAAAGTCCGCCTTGGAGGACGTTCACCCAAAGGTCTAAGGCCGAATGTCACTGACTTCTGGAGTGTTCTCTGACTGGGAGGGAACACCCCTGCCTGGAGATTGTTGCGCGGTGTCCATTCATCTACTGCCATAGTCTCTGCTCGGTCTCGCCAATGTACCATACCTCAGGGCATCCTTGCCTGCAGCATATGAGATAGACAACGTTAGTCGAGTCACACGAGCACCTGCTGCATACCTGATGGGTGGTGTCCCCATGTGTAATGGTGGTATCCACGTCGACACTGACACTTCTTGCAGTGGTTGCCGTAACAGGGTTGTATGGTGTTGCGGTCGATGTTGTCCTGAACGCTGGGCAGTTTGCTGCAAACAATGATCTATTTAAGGTTTGGTGGTTGTTTAAAGGCGAAAAGTGGAGGTATGGGGAAGGTCTTGGTGAGGTGTTCATCCTCATTGATAATGTGTTGCAGACTGTGAAGACCATGGCATAGTTTCTCAGCTCCTGGGAAATACTGGACAACGAAGGGTACCTTGTCGGTTGCAGCCCGTGTCTGTCTCCTGAGGAGGTCATTACAGTTTCTTACTGTGAAATTGGCTGTTGATGAGTTGCGCATCATACCCCATTCTTATCAGGGCATCCTTGAGGCACCTTCAGGTGTCTGTCACATTCCTCCTCATCTGAACAGATCCTGTGTATGTGTAGAGCTTGTCCGTAGGGGATGGTGGGAGGCACCACATGTCGGCTCGAGCTCTCACTTCAGATCATAGTGGGCTAACATCTTAGGAGACAAAAGCTGCTTTTTCACTTCCCTAAGGATTTCGTGGCTTTATGACCATTTCCAAGGCTGACCTTCTTTTAATAGCAGGTAAGGGTGCCAAATTGGAGGACAGGTTATGTATGAATTGACCTTAATAAATCACTAATCCAAGGAAAGACCTAAGCTCCAGTACAGATGTGGGAGGCGGGCACCTTTGATCACCTTCACTTTCTCTAATGGGTGTAACTCAGTTTTGTTGACTCCGTAACCCAAGTAAGTCACTTGGGGTGCCTGGAACACAGTTTTTTCCCACCTAAGGTGTACGCATGCCTGGGAGAAACACTATGTCCAAGTTCTCCAAGTACTGTTTATTGTTTTTCCCTGTTATTAGTACGTCATCTAGATAAACGGCAATCTGGGGTAGCCCTTGTAAAATATTCTCCATGGTCCATTAGAAAAGGGTGGAGGCTGATGATACCCTAAATGGCAGTCTTGTGTATTGGTGGATACTCTTATGGGTTTTACTTGTAACGTACCTCTGGGATTCCTCATCCAGTCGCAATTGCAGGTATGTGTGGCTCATGTCCAGCTTTGTGAATGACAGACCCCCTACCAACTTTGTATACAAGTCCTCTATGTGAGGGATCAGGTATTTATCCAGCTACAAGAAATGGTTTACTGTTTACTTAAAATCCCCACAAACCCACCAAGCCATCGGGTTTCACAATCGATATGACTAGCGCTGCCCACTCTGCAAACTGCACTGATTTGATGATTCTTTCTATCACCAGCATCCTGATTTCCAAATTCACTTTTGCTTCCAAAGCAAATGGTATTGGGTGGGTCTTACAAGATCTCGGAATTGCATCCTGGTTAACATGTAAAGTGGCGTTGGTCCCTTTGATAGTCCCAAGCCCTTCTTGAAAAGCTCCTAGGTACTTCACTAGGATTTCACTGAGGCAGCCATTTTCCAATCAAAAGATTCATCAAAAGGTGAATCTTTCTCAATATTTCCACCCCAATAGGCTTGGGCCCGAGCCTTTTACTACCATCAGTGGTAACTGCATCAAATGCTTCTTATAGGAGACAAAACTGAAATTGTACACTTAATCTGCAACCGTTTCCCAGTGTACGTGCTCAGTCTGGCTGAGGTCTTGCGCAAGTTTCAAGGTTGAAGTCCTATGTGAATCTTGTTAAGGACAGACTCTGCCACCACAGATACAGCTGAGCTGGTATCACCTTCCTTGGGAACTGGGTGACCATTCAACCAAACCTTAGTTTGAATTGGTTCCAATTTGAGTGTCACTAAGCAATTTAATTGTTCCAACCCACTCTTCTCTTCTGGGGACCAGTCTAAGAGTTTTCCTTCTCCAGTCATGCCTTGTTGAACTCCAATGCTGTGTCGAGTCTGCATATCAGCAACAACTACAATGGCTCACCGGCCTAGATTCTGAGGGACTGTTTAGCCACTTGGCCAAGGCTCTTCTACTTTGACAATTCCCTTTAGAATCGTACATACCTCAACTAAATTAAATGTTCCTGGTTGAAAACCAATTATATACATGCTTACTGGAGAGGCTCAGGTTCAAGTCCAACCTGCTTAAGGAGCATGTAATAACATCTCCGATCAAGTTATCATAGAATCTGTAGAGTGCTGAAGCAGGCCATTTGGCATATCGAGTTCACACCAACCCTCTAAAGAGCATCCCACCCTCACACTCCCCCAACTTTTTCCCTGTAGCCCTGCATTTCCCAGGGATAATCCATCTCAACTGCATATCCCAGGACACTATGGGCAATTTCACACAAACCACCTCATCAAATCTTTGGACTGTAGGAGGAAACCAGAGCACCTGGCAAAAACCCATGCTGGCACCAGGAGAATGTACAAACTCCACACAGGCACTTACCCAAGGCTGGAATCAAAACTGAGTCCCTGACACTGTGAGGCATCAGTGCTAACCACAGACCCACTGTGCCACCCAGTTGATCAGAAAACATATATAAACACAGTGATTGATAGATCCTATGAGAGTCATTGCATACTCGTGTTAATTTGGAAAAAAAGTGTGAATTTGAGTTCAGTATCCATTATATCTGCAATAATAACTTTAACAATCTAAGCAGTTTATATCTCCCAGAAGTAATACAGCAATTTGCAATGAAGAAGTGCTAAGTATGTGCTATTTTACACTGCATATCCACAGACGTGAGACCAACTGTGTTTAAGTTGGCAAGTGGAACATGTTTCAGTTCGAGACAACTGGGGACACATGATGCCATTACACTTTGAGTTTCTGTAAAGGACCAAAAAACAATCAAATGTGCACAGGAAGTAAGCTAATTTCAGTAAATTGCAAGGTGTCTGGCCCAAATAGTAATTAAAAAAAATTGCCAGCAAACAATAAATGAGCAATGGGAGGCCTTCAAGAAAGAATATTATTTGAGCACAGAGTAAAAGCATGCTCAGAGGGAAAAAGCCAAGATGGTGGGCGGCACGGTGGCACAGTGGTTAGCACTGCTGCCTCGCAGCGCCAGAGACCCGGGTTCAATTCCCGCCTCAGGCGACTGACTGTGTGGAGTTTGCACATACTCCCCGTGTCTGCGTGGGTTTCCTCCGGGTGCTCCGGTTTCCTCCCACACTCCAAAGATGTGCAAGTCAGGTGAATTGGCCATGCTAAATTGCCCGTAGTGTTAGGTAAAGGGGTAAATGTAAGGGTGGGTTACGCTTCGGCGGGTCGGTGTGGACTTGTTGGGCCGAAGGGCCTGTTTCCACACTGTAAGTAATCTAATCTAATCTAATCTAATCTAATCTAACCATAGCCCCCTGGAGGATTAAAGGCAATGAGACTAAAATTAAACTGGTCAAGGAGACTCATGATACGTATTCGAGTTATAATTGATGAGAGAATCAACCAAAACGCAGAGTGAAAAGGAGAACTGAAAATGAAAAAAGACAAAGATGAAGCATGATGTAAGATTAGTCAGAACCATTATAGGGAGCTCAAGGTGTCACATAACATATAAATTGTGAAATGAGAATGGAAGTGGAGAATGGAAGTGGAGCCCGTCAGGATTGAGAAAATAAATCCCTTGTGGGGACAGAAGCTATGACTGAGGTATTCAATGATTACCTTGCTTTTATCTTCACAAAAGAGGATGCTGACCAACATCAGATCATCAGAGATCAGTTGGAGAGATTGGTAAGGATAAAAGTAGACAAAGATAAGGTACTGAATAGGCTGGTGGCACTCATTCAGTCTGATTTAAGGTGCATCATAGGTTGTTGAAGCAAGTAAGGATTGAAATGTTGGAGAGCCCAATCACAAAATTTCAAGATGTAAAGGTGGTCCAACAGAGCTTGAGGGTCACAAATGTTACACCTCTGAGCAAAAGAGAGAGAAGGAAGAAACCCAGTTATATGTAAGCTGTAGCAATCACCCCTCAGTGTAGGAGAAGATTATAGGTTCAAGTGTCACTGCACAACTTGAGCATGAAAAGCAAGGCCAGTGTGATGGGTGGGAGATTGGCACTGTCAGGGCACTGTTTTTGGTTTGACGCGAGGCCCTGACTCCTTCTCAGGTTGTTGTAAAAGATCTCTTGACTCTACTTTAAAAAAAGAGCATTGGGATAATTATTATATTGAACAATATTTATCCCTCAATCAACATTATGGAAAGAGATGATCAAGACATTAAGATTGACTACTCATGGGAGATTGCTGCATGGAAATTGGCTGCTGTGCTCCCTACATGGCAACAGCAGCTGCATTTCAAAATGACTTCATTGTAAATCACTTCTGGGATATTTAATGATTATAAGAGACAACAAAAATTCAAGTCTTTTTTTTCTCATTTTAATATTCGTGTTGGGAGTAAATGACTCAACATCATTTGGGAAATCTGGAAATAGATCAAACATATTGCAATTTTTTTAACACAGCAATTCCATTTGAATTTAATTTTATGTTTGCACATGCAATCAGTATTAGCAGGTATGTTGTTCTGAATTCTAATATTTAAAAGGACAATCCAAATTGACAAGTTGAAGAAGTTGAAGTTGGAAGGAAGAGAGACAATTAGAAATGGAAGGGAGGCACTCACTTCATAGGCACCTTCTTGCATATACTGTTGTGGCTGGGAGACCCCCAAAATCTCCACGCTTTCAGTTCCCTCCAAACCAATAGGAGGAAGAATCCTACTTGGGAAATTAAGAAGATGTGGCCAAAGATGACAGAAGAAGCCATCGTTGGAAGCATACTGACACACTCCTGCATCCAATTCAGCAAAAGCATTTGATGAATGAACAAGAGCAAGAAAGATGAAAATGTTTCATCCACAACCTGATGTGCATGTTGTCCATATTCCTTCACAGTGCCTTCTCAGGACAAATGCAATACACCACACCTCAAAACCCTTTCCTCAAAAGTGCATTTTTCCCTCTGTTATACATTTTCTTATAGGTCCACCTGTCTATCCATCACTCCTACTCACACTTGACCTTAACTATACAATGGATATTGCCATGGGTATCATTAATGAATGTTCTCCACCTATTAGATAAATATGTAATTATGCTCACATGCAGATTCCTCGATCTTCTGGCAGAAAAAGAAAGGATGGAAATCAAGTGACAACAAACAAATATAAGAAGTCAGCCTAGGAGTCAGCTATTCAGCTCCTTGAATCCCACTGAATAAGATCATGACTGATCTGATTGTATCGTCTAATCTGTATTCCCCTATTGCCCTGAAAACCTTTCACCCCTTGCTTAACAAGAATCTAATGCCGTTTGCCCTAAAATTTATACTTAAGGCGTCTGTTTCAACCACCTTTTTGAGAAGAGAGTTCCAAAGACTCATGATTCTCTGAGAGAAGAAAGTACCTCATCTCTGTTTTAAATGAACAATCCCTGATTTTAAACAGTGAACCTCCAGCTTTTATTTACAGTGGACAAGGAGAGGATTTGGAATCAGCAGATTCTCAGCATAGACAGTTACATGGGGGGAAAGTGAGGACTGCAGATGCTGGAGATCAGAGCTGAAAATGTGTTGCTGGAAAAGCGCAGCAGGTCAGGCAGCATCCAAGGAGCAGGAGAATTGACGTTTCGGGCATGAGCCCTTCTTCAGGGGAAGGGCTCATGCCCGAAATGTCGATTCTCCTGCTACTTGGATGCTGCCTGACCTGCTGCGCTTTTCCAGCAACACATTTTCAGCATAGACAGTTACATGTCATACAACATTCAGTCACGCTGACTTAATGTCAACAGCAAGTGAGATATGATTATATTCATGATCATAATGCATTTGTGAATGGGAAATCGTATTTGACAAACCTGAAGATTTTTTTGAGGATGTTGCTAACAGAATTGATATAGGGGAATTGATGGATTAACATTCTTGGACTTTCAGAAAGAATTTGATAAAGTCCCCCACATGATGTTGTTCAGTAAGATTAAGCCACATGGGTCATCAGGTAACATAGTGACATGGATTAAGTGTTGAGTGACTGACAGAAAACAAATATATGAATAAATCAGTCATTCTCATGTTAGCATGCTGTGACTCTGATGTACTACAAGAATCAGTATGAGCTATTCATGATACAGAACAGCCCCGCCCCTCCCCCAACAATGATTTGTATGTGGGACCAAATATAATATTTCAAAATTCGCAGATGACACAAAGTTGGTTTGGAATATGTGCTGTGGGACAGATGCAAAAGCATCTTCAAGAGGATTTTGATAGACTTACTGATTGAACAAGAACATGACATTGGAATATATTGTGGAAAAATGTGGAATTATCCATTTTGGTTGGAAAAATAGTTGTGCAGAATACCTTTTAAATGAAAAGAGCTTACAAAGTGCAGATATACAAAGGGACCTCTAACAACTGGAGGCTACTTGCAAATAAAGAGCCTTAATCTTCAGAGACAGAAAGAACATGTACATGCATTGTACTTGTTTCAATTTAACAGCATAGCTGTTCACTGGTTCATCACTCAGGGCATTTCCCAAATAATCAGGGTTATCCAGCCTTCATTCAAAATTTAAACAAAGCCTTACAATTAAACTGTCAATCGTAATTAATGGATGCACTCTCCATGGCAACTTCCTGACCAATCTGAATTCACTATGCAAACTCATTAGTATTCTTCTCGCATTCAGTATGAATTTTATTTGGTGTATGGTGACCAGATTTCACTCAATATTCCAACTGTGGCCGAACAATTATTCTCTGCAAAATTAACTTGCTATCTTTTTCTTATACTTTATGCTCATATTGACAACACCAAGAATAGCATAAAGCATAAGGACTGAGAATCTGAGACTTCAAAAACCTGTTCATTGAGCATCCATTCCCATTCATTACTTTTTGTCCCAATTGTGTCATCATACTGTTCTCCACAGTAAATTACATCTTCCACCTCATTAATGACTGTGTTAATTAATATTTCACAATCCTGTTTACAGCCTTGCATCTACAAAATTTCAGATTAAAAAAGGGAGCAATAATCAGATAATAAGAACCTAACAACTGTATTCGGTTCAGTAGCAATGAGGTCTTCAATACGTCTGACATAGACTCCAGCTTGGCAAAAGTGAGGACTGCAGATGCTGGAGATCAGAGTCTAGATTAGAGTGGTGCTGGAAAACCACAGCAGGTCAGGCGGCATCCGAGGAGTAGGAAGATTGGCATTTCGGGCAAAAGCCCTTCATCAGGAAAAGACAGGAATAGTCAATGAATAGACTCCAGTTTTCTTCATCCATTTTTACAAAGTTCTGCAGGTATCTTAAGCGAACTCTGAGTAGTAACTTTCTAAGTAACATTTAAGGGAACTTTTGATATTGCATTAGCTTGATAATTAGATAAAGCTATGGTGTACCACCAAATGTGCTAGGTCAGAAATACATGACACCAGGTTATAGTCTAACACGTTTATTTGAAATCACAAGTTATCAGAGCACAGCTCCTTCATCAGGTGAAGTAAAATGTCCTAGGTCACAGAATTCTCAAATATCAAACAGTTTGAATTTAACTTCTTAATGAGTGAATGAAGATGTTCAACAGTGTTAGATTCTGGGATAATCTAGGGCTGGGAAAGATCCAAACTTACATTTCACAACTGTGAATATCTCTAACAGGTTTGAAACGATTTAAGTACAGTTGAGAACAGAAGTGAGTCAAACAGTCAGGGTAGTCAGGGACAAGGTGGGACTAATAAATTAAACTGCATTTATTTCAATGCAAGGGGCCTAACAGGGAAGGCAGATGAACTCAGGCCATTGTTAGGAACATGGGACTGGGATATCATAGCAATTACAGAGACATGACTCAGGGATGGGCAAGACTGGCAGCTTAATGTTCCAGGATACAAATGTTACAGGAAGGATAGAAAGGGAGGCAAGAGAGGAGGGGGAGTGGCATTTTTGATAAGGTTCATTACAGCTGTGCTGAGGGAGGATATTCCTGGAAATACATCCAGGGAAGTTATTTGGGTGGAACTGAGAAATAAGAAAGGGACAATCACCTTATTGGGATTGTATTATAGACCCCCTAATAGTCAGAGGGAAATTGAGGAACAAACTTGTAAGGAGATCTCAGCTATCTGTAAGAATAATAGGGTAGTTATGGTAGGGGATTTTAACTTTCCAAACTGCCATAGTGTAAAGGGTTTAGATGGAGAGGAATTTGTAAAGTGTGTAGTAGACAATTTTCTGATTCAGTATGTGGATGTACCTACTAGACAAGGTGCAAAACCTGACCTACTCTTGGGAAATAAGGCAGGGTAGCACTTTGGGGCTAGCAACCATAATTCTACTAGATTTAGAATAAAGCTGGAAAAGGATAGACCAGATCTAAAAGTTGAAGTTCTAATTTGGAGAAAGGCCAATTTTGACGGTATTAGGCAAGAACTTTCGAAAGCTGATTGGGGGCAGATGTTCCCAGGTAAAGGGACGGCTGGAAAATGGGAAGCCTTCAGAAATGAGATAACGAGAACCCAGAGAAAGTATATTCCCGTTAGGGTGAAAGGAAAGGCTGGTAGATATAGGGAATGCTGGATGTCTAAAGAAATTGAGGATTTGGTGAAGAAAAAGAAGGAAACATATGTCAGGTATAGACAGGATAGATTGAGTAAATCCTTAGAAGAGTATAAAGGAAGTAGGTGTATACTTAAGAGGAAAATCAGGAGGGCAAAAAGGGGACATGAGATAGAATTAAGGAGAATCCAAAGAGTTTTTACAAATACATTAAGGACAAAAGGGTAACTAGGTAGAGAATAGGACCCCTTAAAGATCAACAAGGCGGCCTTTGTGTGTACCCGAGAACTCTATGGGAAGCTAGAGAAGTGATTGCTGGGCTTCTTGATGAGATATTTGTATCATCGATAGTCACAGGTGAGGTGCCAGAAGACTGGAAGTTGGCTAACGTGGTGCCACTGTTTAAGAAGGATGGTAAGGACAAGCCAGGGAACTATAGACCGGTGAGCCTGACCTCGGTGGTGGGCAAGTTGTTGGAGGCAATCCTGAGGGACAGAATGTACATGTATTTGGAAAGGCCAGGACTGATTAGGGATAGTCAACATGGCTACGTGTGTGGGAAATCATGTCTCACAAACTTGATTGAGTTTTTTGAGAAAGTAACAAAGAGGATTGACGAGGGCAGACCGGTAGACATGATCTATATGGACTTCAGTGAAGCGTTCGATAAGGATCCCCATGGGAGATTGGTTAGCAAGGTTAGATCTCATGGAATGCAGGGAGAACTAACCATTTGGATACAGAACTGGCTCAAAGATAGAAGACAGAGGGCGGTGGTGGAGGGTTGTTTTTCAGACTGGAGGCCTGTGACCAGTGGAGTGGCACAAGGATCGGTGCTGAGTCCACTACTTTTTGTCATTTACATAAATGATTTGGATGCAAGCATAAGAGGTACAGTTAGTAAGTTTGCAGATGACACCAAAATTGGAGGTGTCGTGGACAGTCAACAGGGTCACCTCAGATTACAACAGGATCTTGACCAGATGGACCAATTGGCTAAGAAGTGGCTGATGGAATTTAATTCAGATAAATGCGAGGTGCTGCATTTTAGAAAAGCAAATCTTAGCAGGACTTATACACTTAATGGTAAGGTTCTAGGGAGTGCTGCTGAACAAAGAGACCTTGGAGTGCAGGTTCATAGCTGCTTGAAAGTGGAGTTGCAGGTAGATAGGATAATGAAGGCGGTGTTTCGTATGCTTTCTTTTATTGATCAGAGTATTGAGTACAAGAGTTGGGAGGTCATGTTGCAGCTGTACAGGACATTGGTTAGGCCACTGTTGGAATATTGCATGCAATTCTGGTCTCCTGCCTGTCGGAAGGATGTTGTGAAACTTGAAAGGGCTCAGAAAAGATTTACAAGGATGTTGCCAGGGTTGGAGAATTTGAGCTATAGGGAGAGGCTGGACAGGCTGGGGCTGTTTTCCCTGGAGCGTCGGAGGCTGAGGGGTGACGATAAATAGACAAAGTCTTTACCCTGGGATCAGGGAGTCCAGAACTAGAGGGCATAGGTTTAGGGTGAGAGGGGAAAGATATAAAAGGGACCTAAGGGGCAACTTTTTCACACAGAGGGTGGTACGTGTATGGAATGAGCTGCCAGAGGAAGTGATGGAGGCTGGTACAATTGCAACATTTAAGAGACATTTGGATGGGTATAGGAATAGAAAGGGTTTGGAGGGATATGGGCCAGGTGCTGGCAGGTGGGACTAGATTGGGTTCGGATATCTGGTTGGCATGGACTGAAGGGTCTGTTTCCATGCTGTACACCTCTATGACTCTATAACAAACAACAGAACTATATGAATCACAGTTGCTTTTGATTTATTTTGTGTCCTTAATTATTTTTCCTAATATAATGTAGGAAGAGAGCATGATCCTGTGGAAAGGAGAAACACAACAAATGTCAAGAGTATAACATCAAAAATAACCTTCAGGCTAAGCAAGATTATGTTTTTAAAGAAGTTTAAATTGGAAAACAAATTGGAATTCAATTAAGATTAGGAAAAATTCATGGTAAGTGTAAATGGATTGTAGTGATTAGAACAAGCTCAGTCAGGTGGACCCCTTAGAATATGAGTTCCCCGATTGGGGCTGTAATAGTAACAGACCATAAACCCCTGCTCAAGCTATTTAAAGAGAACAGAGCCATGCTGCCCATAGCTTTAGGTGGAATTCAGTGGTGGGCTCTTATTCTGAGTGCATACAATTAAAAGTTGGAACACCATCCGGGTAGCCAAGTGGCAAATGTGGATGTCTTGAGCTAACTCCCACTGGCAGATGTACCACTGGAGGTGCCACCACTAGAAGAATGCGTTCTGGTTTTATACTTTCTAGACACCCTTCCAGTCACCACTGACAAGATCAGACTGTTGACATAAAAAGATCCTGCCTTGGCAAAACTAAGACATTTGATGGTGATGGGGAAAACAAAAAGGCCATCACAACCAGGATTAAAACTTTCCTGAACCCAGCGAGACGATGGAGATAAGCATATTATTACGGGGAGCAAGAGTAATTGTCCCGAGTAAAGGCTGAACTCCACCAGGGTCGTGCAGGGATTTCCAAAATGAACATTCAGCCAGAAGTTATGTCAGCTGGCCAGGATTAGATGCAGACATAGATGCATTGGTCGGGCAGTGCCCAGATGCCAATAAGGACAAAAATTACTGCCAGCAGCTCCCCACATTTGTGTGAATCTCCAGTTAACCCTAGACTCGGTTACACCTTGACTATGCCAGTCCTTTCATGGGATCTATGTTTTTAGTCATTGTGGATGCTCATTCAAAGTTAGTTCGTCAAACAGGGACAATGATTGAAAAGTTGCAAGCATCTTTTGCAATACATGGACTCCCGGAGATGTTGGTCACATACAACGGACCATCATTTATCAGCAGAGAATTCAGGTGTTTCCGAAAGTCGAATGGCATTCAGCACGTAAGACCATCTCCATACCAACCATCATCGAATGGTCGGGCCAAAAGGGCATTCAAACTTTGAAGACAAACTTAAAGAAACAGCCTACAGCTTCCTTTGATAACAAACGGTTCCTATTTGATGATAGGATCACCTCTCACGCAACTACAGGGATAGCTCCAGCAGAGTAGCTTATGGAAAGAAGACTCCACACCAGGTTTACCCTGAGCTTCCAGGAGCTGGAGAGGAGGGTGAAACCACATCAGGAATGCTAATACTGGACACAAGACTCCTCTAAGTGAGAGAGGCGATTTAATTCAAGACACAATGTTTAGTGTCTAAACCATAGGAATGGTCCTACATGGATAAGAGGCATGGTGGACTCTAGGTCTGGTCCAGTGATGTACAAAAGTTCGGGTAGGAGAGGCAATCCTGAACAAGGACATGGGCCACATGAAAACTTCAAACAGGGCAACTTCAAAGCATACCTGGCCCCTTAGAATATCCGGCAAGGCTGTCAGATTCCATAGGTTCTTCCTGTTCTGCCTAGCATCAGAAAAACCTCTGAGGATGAAATGGACACAGCAGATGTTGCAGACTCGACACCATTACAGCCTGAAGAAGAAGATGAATCTTGTCCGAGATGCTCCGGATGCAAGAGGCAGGCTACTGCCCGGTACACACCGCCAGTGACGGGGGCAGAGTCAAAGGAACCGGACCTGGTGCGAAAACACCCCAGGAGAAGCTACAGGAAAAAGAAGGGATCTACATCCCATGGCTTAGAGAGGGAGAGATGTCATGACTGGAACAAGGTCAGCCAGGTGAACCTTCTAGAATATGAGTTCCCTGATTGGGGCTGGTCCAATCAGGGAGTACCAGTTGACAGATATAAACAGGAGTGTGAATAAAGATTCATGCACCTTGTGTCTTTCATTGTGTCTCACACCTGCACACACACAACATGGGTGCTGGGGAAGAAGAAAAAAAGAAAAGAAAGAAAAAACAAATAAACAGGAGTGTCAGGGGTTCTGCTCACTCTAGTTTCTGGCTCTGAACTAGCTGGATTTACGCACATATAAATAAAAGGTGACTTAACAATGGGATACCGGCCTTCATGGAGTTATTTCATGGATTAACTTCAGTTTGCGGATAGAAATAAATAGATTCAATTATATTTGACTGACAGCACAATCACGTGGACTATGAAAGATTTGGTAAGATTCTTCAAAAACAAAAGTTTGAAAAATATGCAGAAATCATGAAATGGCATATTTATTGCAAGCATTGTTCTCATAATTTTCTTAAGTCAGGTATAAATCAGTTTCCAGGTAGAATTAAATTGTTTCAAAAGTCTATTGTACTTTCATAAAATATTTCATGAAGAAACTTTGGAATTAAAAGGAGGATGCCCTCTGTTGAGGACATAAAGTCCATTTAGTTATGAGGTGGTAGGTACACTCACTTATTGTTCAGACGGGATTATTATAAAGTTTAAAGCACATCTAAAGGAGATTGCAACACAGTAATAGAAGCCATACAGTGTGGAAGCAGGCCATTTAGCCATACTGACCCTCCCACCCAGACCTACCCCATCCCTGCAACCCTGCAGTTCTCATGGCCAATTTACCTAACATACACACCCCTGGATGTTATGGGTAATTTAGCATTACCAATTCACCTAATTGCACATCTTTGGACTGTGTAAGGGAACCCACACAGACAAGGGGAGAATGTGTAAATTTCACACAGACAGTTGTCTGCAGGTAGAATCAGACCTGGTTCCCTGGTGCTGTGAGGCAGCAATGTTAACCACTGAGCCAGTGTGTCATCATAAAATGCTTTTCTGTATTTCAGATGTAAGCTGAAATTGGGAATCGAAAACTGCTTTTTGAATGGTTTTATAGTCCGAAAAAAGAATATGAACTGGATGGGCCATCTGACATAACCTAAGCACTGGAAATGACAATTCCAAAGACATGGCTATTGACTCTATAATTTCTTCCTAATGAACATCTGGGGGATTGTGCTAAAATGGGGAGAGCTGTCTGACAGATTAGTCATAGTCATACTCATGGAATCATATCTTACAGACAATGTCCAGACACCATCATCACCATCCCTGGATTTGTCCTGCCCCATTGACAGGACAGACCCAGTAGAGGTTGCAGGGGCACCAAATGTACTCTGAGTGAGATTTCAATGTTTACCCCTGAGACTGGCTTCGCAGCAGCATTGCTGACTCAGCTGGTTGAGTCCACCTGAAAGAGCAGACAGGGCCACAGTTCAATGTCTCTTCTGAAAAATAACGGCACTAGCACTACAGCACCACCTCAATTAACATGAGATATATCTATTTAGTTTGTGCTTTCTCTCTCTCTCTTTCTCAATCTCTCTCTCTGCATATATATATGTATTAGCACATACCACATAGAACATATAACATTACAGTGCAGTACAGGCCCTTCGGCCCTTGATGTTGCGCTGCCCTGTTATACTAACCTGAAGCCCATCCCACCCATATGCCTGTTCAATGACGACTTAAATGCACTTAAACTTGGTGAATCTATACCGTTGCAGGCAAAGCCTGTCCACGTACTGCTCTCTGAGTAAAGAAACTATCTCTGACATCTTCGAGAGAAAGTGAGGGCTGCAGATGCTGGAGATCAGAGCTGAAAATGTGTTGCTGGAAAAGCGCAGCAGGTCAGGCAGCATCCAAGGAACAGGAGAATCGACGTTTCGGGCATTCCTGAAGAAGGGCTTATGCCCGAAACGTCGATTCTCCTGTTCCTTGGATGCTGCCTGACCTGCTGCGCTTTTCCAGCAACACATTTTCAGCTACCTCTGACATCTGTCTTATACCTATCTCCCCTCACTTTGAAGTTGTGTCCCCTCGTGTTTGCCGTCCCCATACTTCATGATTCAGAATTACTTTTCAAAGACAGTTCAATAAATGATCGAAATCAGTCTGGAAAACATTAAATTTAATCACAAAGTAAAGTCTTTGCTAATACCTTTTAAAAGAAATATTAGAGATGATCAGTTTATCCTCTTCCTAGGTGACAATTTTTGTCACAAATCATTAATGATGATCTCTGAAGAGCCCATCTAACATTAAGAATTTATTTTCACATCAAATATTTCATCAGCTTGCTTGTTAAATTTGAATAAATTATCTTAACAATACTTTGATTAAATAATAAGAAATAAAGTGCAACATATTCAGAATTTATTGTACAAAGCAGAATATTCTTGTAGTCTAAGATGCTACCTGAATACAAAAAAGGCATTTTGATCATCTGGCTGTTGAATATTGTTATTAGATGTCTTGAAATGGTTTTAAAACCCACAGTCATGACTTGCATAATTGAGTTAGGTGCATTTTAGTTATTCTGAGAATAATTGATGAATTTACTATCCACACCAAACAGAATTGCTTATTGTAGCGACTAAGACTATTTGTGCTGTGGTATGAAATGAAAACATGCAGGTCTCCACTAGAAACAAGTATTTTGCAAAGGTAGCTATAAAAGAGAAGGTCATAATGACATTGAATGCATAAAAATTTCATAAAGGGAATGAATACAAAGATTGGACTTATTCAAAGTCGGCAAGTCATTGTTGTATTACTTTAAGTAACTGAAGGAGGTAAGGGTGCAAATTATTTTAGGTTTGATCACAATTTTCCAATCTGGAGATTAGCATAACTCAAATCTTTGTTCAAATCAAAAAGGAGAAAGGGACAAATGCAGCAATTATAGGTCGGACATCCTAACCTTGATGGAATTACAGAGAATTAGAACTCCTTTCTGAGGGTTCGGTATATCAATATGTACACCGCAAATGCCTGGTGTCTGTGCCAGATGACTTTGCCGGGATATGCTATTGTACAGAATTGAACTGCAATTGTGACTATGTATCTATACAAAGAGATTTTTTATGAGCAAAACATGTTTTTGAATTTAAAAAAGGAAGCTTTCAATCAGTGCTACCTGGATATCACACAGCACAGCCTGCTACTGTAATCCAGGATCTCAATTTGGGACTAGCATATTCTGTCCACGTACTATTCTTCAATGGTCGGGCAAGAGGCTAGAAGGTCAATTATGAATCAGTGTTTCTCAAAGGATTAAGGCAGTGGAAAAGGTAAGTCCTGCTCCATGACCTCTGCTAACTTGAAGCCACTGGTCTGCCATGTCTTTCACAGCAACAAGAAGATGATGGTTAATTGCTTCCAAACCAACCTCATGCTTTCCAGCTTTCCCTTGTGTTTTTCAGCCCAACCCAACAGTGGTACCTTTGAAGATGGAGAATTAACTATTGCAAGAAATAAAAAGATTATGAAAGAAGGCAGGGATGTGGACTGGCCACCCTTATAAGAGATAACGTGAAGGCACCAGAAAAAGTGAGACAGCTATCAGTAAATCAGAAATAGAATCCATGTGGACCGAGGTAAAATACATCAAAGGATAAGTGTTAGCAATAATTTACAGAACAACAAATAGTGATAGGAAGTAGAGGAAGAAATATGGAAGGAAATTCATGAACTGAGTTTAAAAAAAATCTCTTGGTGATTTCAAGTGGCCCAGAACAAATTGGTCAAAATTGGGTGATAATGTGGAAAAAGGAATAAAATTCCCTTCTAATCCAATTAGTAAGTAGGATAACAAAGGAGAATTCCTTACTACACTGCACAATGGAGAATGAATCAAAACATATATGATATACAAGATTAGGGGAACATCTTGGCCCTCCAAGTCTGCGCTGATCTAGATCCTCTATCTTAACCCATTGCCTATTTTCTAAGTGTCTGTACCCCTCTGTTCCCTGCCCATTCATGTATCTGTTTAGATACATCTGGAATGATGCTATCATGTCTGCTTCTACCACCTTTGCTCGCAATGCGTTCCACGCCCCCACCAACCTCTGTGTAAAGAACCTTCCACACATATCTCCCTTCAACTTTTCCCCTCTCACCTTGAACTCATGACACCTAGTAATTGAGTCCCCCACTCTGGGAGAAAGCCTCTTGCTATCCACCTGTCTATACCTCTCATGACTTTGTAGACCTCAATCAGGTTCTTCCCTCAACCTCCATCTTTCTAATGAAAATAATCTAATCTACTCAACCTCACTTCATAGCTAGCACCCTCCATACCTGGCAACATCCTGGTGAACCTCCTCTGTGTCCTCTCCAAGGCACCCACATCCTTTTGGTAATGTAGCGACCAGAACCCCAAATGTGGCCGAACCAAAGTCTGCTCACTTTGTCCATGTCTGCATGGGTTTCCTCTGGGTGTTCTGGTTTCCTCCCACAGTCCAAGTGCAAGTTAGTTGGATTAGCCATGGGAAATGTAGAGTCATAGCGTGGAGGGTGGTGCCTGGGAGGTCACGTTACGGCTGTACAGGACACTTTTGGAATACTGCATTCAATTCTGGTCTCCCTGCGATAGAAAGGATGTTGTGAAACTTGAAAGGGTTCCGAAAAGACTTACAAGGATGGATTTGAGCTATAGACAGAGGCTGAGTAGGCTGGAGCTGTTTTCCCTGGAGTGTCAGAGGCTGAAGGGTGACCTTATAGAGGTTTATAAAATCATGAGGGGTGTAGATAAGATGAATAGCCAAGGTCTTTTCTCCAGGGTCGGGGAACACTTGAGAGCAATAGGTTTAAGGTTTAAGGAAAAGATTTAAAAGGGGGAACTTTTTCACATGGAGGAAGCTGAGTGTATGGAATGAGCTGTCAGAGGAAGTGGTGGAGGCTGATACAATTACAACATTTAAAAGGCATTTGGATGGGTATATGAATAGGAAGGGTTTAGACAGAGATGGTCCAAATGCTGGCAAATTGAACGAGATTAATTTAGGACATCTGGTCAGCATGGACAAGTTGGACCAAAAGGTCTATTTCCGTGTTGGACAGCTGTACGACTTTAACATCTTTCCAATAGCAGGAAGACCAGAATTGAATGCAGTATTCTGAAAGTGGTCTAACCAATGTCTTGTACAGCTGTAACATGACATCCCAACTCCAATACGCAATGCACTCATAAATATAGGCAAATATATTAAACACCTTCTTCAGTACCCTGCCTACCTGTGACTACTTTCAAGGAATTATGAACCTGCATACCAAGGTCTCTTTGCTTGGCAACACTCCCCAGGAACGTACTATTAAGTGTATAATCCGTGCCCTGATTTGCCTTATTAAAATGCAGCATCTCACATTTATCTAAATAATACTCCCTCTGCCAATCCTCAGCCCATAGCCCATCTGATCAAGGTCCCATTGTACTCTGAGATAATCTTCTTCGCTGTCCACATCATCACCAATTTTGGTATCAGCTGCAAACATATTAATTATTCCTTGTATATTCACAACCAAATCATTTATATAAATCACAAAAAGCAGTGAAATCAAATGTTCACTACACTTATCAATGATGATGAGATAAAAAGCTGCAAGTCCAACTTGCAGATTGAATAAAGGGAGTTAGCATTTTCAGCAATCTAGATGGAAGTGCAGCATTACAAGAAGAAATTGGAAAGATAAGTGAATGGTCGAAACTAGCAAATAGATTACAATGTAGACAAATATGAGGTCACCACATTGGATCTAAAAAGAATAGAACAGGAAATTGCATACAAAAGTGTAAGGGGCAACAGTGGACCTCTGAAGAATCTCGGTTGTCCAGGTTACATAGATCATGAACATGTCAAGAAGGGAAAAACAGTAGTCATGTTGCAGATTTACAAACTCTGTTTAAATCACATCTAGAGTCCTCTGGGCACCGCACATTAGGAAAAATATGGTGACCCGAGAAGAGCTTAGAGCTCCAAGCTGATGCCTGGATTCTATGAATTAAGTAAAGCAGGGAGATAAGAAAAACTAAAGCTCTAATCCCCGAAATTTAACAAGTTAAGAAGTGGTTTCAAGATGTTATAGGGAGTAGACTTGGTAGATAAAGAGAAATTGCTTATGCTGGTTGGGCAGTCAAGGGTGAGCGAGTATTCTCTAAAATGTAGAATTAGACATCACAAGAATGAAAATAGGGAAATCAGAAAAGACCAAATACTCTTCTCCAAATAACAGTTGGTGCTAATTCAATTATTTTTAAGGACAAGTTAAACACTATTTTGCTAATCAAAGTTAGTAAAGGATATGAGACAAAGGCAGGTACAGGGAGATCGATTATGGCTCAGTCATGATCTCATTGAAATGCTAAACAGGCTGGAGAGGCTAATCATGTAGTAAAAGATTCAGTTGCATGAGGCATTTACAAACAGCATGAGCATGAGGAATTGTGTTAGTTGCCCCAACATCCTCCTCATCCTCCTTCCCCTTCTTATTCTCAGCTGGTCACCATATCACTGATGATGGGCTTGTGTAATATTAAGCAGATAGCAATGAATCTTGATGTGCAGGATCCAATGCCCAATGGCCTGCTAGATCATGTTGTGTGGTAGTGTAGTTTTCACCGGATGCTACCTTAGTGTACTTGGGTTGTGTAACAAAGTCATGAATAATGCTTTCAAATAGGGGAGATTGTGGAAAATAAAAACAGAACATGCCTGGAAACACTCAACAGATCTGAAAGCATGTGCAGGGAGAAACAGTTAATATGTCAGGTTGATGAGATTTCAATAATACTTATGGTATGGAAAGGCCCTCACATTGAATCGTTCACTCTATTCATTCTTCACAGATGCTGCCTGGTCTGATGTTTCAGTATTTCTGATAATTGCCAGGTTGTCATTCTCTATCTTGACTTTATGGTTCAACAGCAGTTATGATAGTGGCCTGTTACAGAATTAAGGCATCATGACTGTTGTCAGACATAAGGCTTGACAGCATAATATGCCAATCGCATGTAATATATCAACCGGATGCTGTATAAGGTTCTGAAAGGTCAGTGTTGGAGACTACATTATGTCCTACCAAATCTGGAGATATTATACAATCTTAGATGAGGAAATTGGGAGAATAACACTGGATCTAGAATGTGACAGACAGTTCATGCATATTTTCTAATAGCCCAATATCTAATTAATACCTAACTAATGTTGGTTGCAGTTGGTTTTTAGACTTATTGAAGGAATGGTGGTGGTATCTTTTTACCTAGAAATAGCACATGGTTATCAGTTATGGGCATAGTTGCTTAATAATACAAAATATAATGGTGAAAAATTCTGTTGGACCCAGGATAAGAAAGTTCCAGAAGACCAATTAAATTGCTAGTCTGAAAGAATTTACCACTTTAAAAGCAATCACACTGTCAACACAAGCATTTGAACAATCAAGTAGTAAGGAGGAAGTTTTGGAAAGACTATCCAGGAATAAATAACACTTCAAGCTGTAACCATTAGGCTGGAGCCCACCACATTCTGCTTCCTAGGGGAAGCCAGCAATGTTGCTGAATCAGAGTGTTCAGGCTGCAGCACTGACCTGGTCACAGGGAAACAAGGTGAAACACTTTGATGACTGACACAAATGGCATTGGTCACAACCTTTTGTGGGTGAACGATCGAAAATTCTACACGTCACCAAAGACTCCTTGAAAGAAGGCAGTCGTTTAGAAGTTTAATACAGCTGTCACCTAGAAGGCCACTGTGATTGGATGGCCACTCAGCCCTTCGTGTGACAGATCCCTCTCCAATAGCTGATATAGTTCTGTGACAGTGTCCCAAGGCATCCTCACCCTGCACCAACACTGCACCTCTTTCATTAGGAGGAAATGACATCGAGGACAAAAGACTCTAGCCTTGCTGTACTCCCTGCACACCCTGAGGGGACCTTCAACTGTGACATCTTCATGTAGAAGCTGTTCAGCATCTACTTCTGCTGGTCCTGGGCTTGCTGTTCATATATCTCTTCTGTATTAATTCTATTAAGAAATAGAATATATCCTTAGTAACATGAGAGGTCAGAACTCACATCACACTCAAATGACAGATTAGAATACTACTCCATATAGTGGGACATGGTGTTCTCCAACAATGAGAGCCAGGAATGCTTAAGTACAATGCTTTGATATTGGTTTGTATTCCAATGATATCAGGTATTTCATAAAGAGACTTTAAGTGCTGTACGAGCTCAATCATCAAGTCACCAACCTCCCCGAACCATCATGTTAGTTTCTATCTGACATTGCCTGGACATCCCATCATTACTGATCCCCCACATGTTCCCACCCGCTACCTTGAAGTATGACTTCACCCCTCGCCTTTACCCACTGGGCCTGTCCACAATCAGCACACACACTCTCCTCGAAGAGGCCAAGATGGAGGTGATCACCTATAGCATCTCTTGTCCTCCTATTTGCTTCCATCTACTCCCTTATATGTTGAATTTCGCCCTTCACTGTTCTTGGCCGTCTACATCTCAGGTTGTTGCATCCAATCCCCAGCACAGAGTCCCCACTCTTCAAACATAGCAGTACCCTCAAGTTTCTTTCTTGACTTTCATTCGGCTGACCCCCAGGATTGACTGTGGCCCATCCCAGAATCTGAGGGTGGCACGGAGTAGTTAGTCATACTAATAGGCCTCTCCGCCACTCACTAGTGAGAACCTCAGCTTGACATCCAGCACTTAGTTGGAAAACAGTACTTTTTGATGTAAAGAAGGCCCTTACTGGATATTTCACCTAATTTTCCCATATTTCTCACCAAATGTTTCTCCAAGTTAATTCTTTCCAGAAGGTGTTAAATTCATTAAATATTGCACTACTTACACATCTACCACACCTCCCACCCCCCTATCCTGCCTTTACAACCAGTCCCACCCCAGATCATCAAAGTTCCATGGCTTTACAAGAATGTGCACGAGGGAGTGATCATCAAGCTCCCTGAAGGTGAATGGCATTCCTTTAGAGACTGTGGACTAAATTGCCTCTCTCTGAGTTTTCCACCACCTTCATCTAGCTATCATTATTGGCTTGTTGTCATTTCCTCCTGAGGATCACAGTGTCCAGGCCATCCATCTATTGGCTTCCCCCATTCAGTAAAATCATAGCACTCCAGCTTATTTGACCAATTTCAGATTGTGGAAGCTTTGCAAACATGATGCATTTGGTTTAGAAACTGCCATCGCAGGAGAGCACTACATAGTCAGTTGCATCACTTTTGAAGTTACCTTTGCATCATGCTCTGCAAATCCAGCAGCAATTTACTGTACTTTCACCATCCTCATTTATTGCACCCAGTGCTCTCAATGTGATCTTCTCCACACCGGAGAGACCGAGCGCAAACGTGCGGAAAGGTTCACGGAATATCTATGGTCCACATGCACCAACCAACCCCACCTCCCTGTAGCCATTCACTTCAACTCCCCCTCCCACACCCCTGAGGACGTATCCACTCTGGGCCTCCTCCACCACCTACACAAGGCCAACCACAAACCTCATCTTCCGCCTCAGGAGCCTACAACAGCACAGCAGGAACATTAAATTCACCAGTTTCCAAATCTCCCCTACCCATGCAATCCCAGATCCAACCCTCTGACTGAGAGCTGCCCTCTTGACCTGACCTACCTGTCCATCTTCCTTCCCACCTATCCACTCCACACTTCGCACTGACCTATCAGCATCATCTCCTACCTTTGCCTACCTATCGCTATCCCACCCACCTTTCCCCAGCGCCTCCCCCTATTTGTCCCTCAACCCCTTTCCCCCTCCCCAGTCCTGATGAAGGGTCCTGTCCAAAACGTCGATTCTCTTGCTCCTCAGATGCTGCTTGACCTGCTGTGCTTTTTCCAGTGCCATTGAGCATGATCTCAATTTCAATTTGTAAGTTTTGCATAAGCAGATACAGGAAGATAAGAGAGTTGGTTAGCTAGCTGGCTCAGCAGCTGGTTTGTGATGCAAGGTGAATCCAATAACATGGGTGTTGTTGCTATTCTGATAAGGTTACCATGAAGATCTCAATTTCTCAACCTCTTGCTTTGTCTTGGGTGTGGTGACCCTCAGGTTGTCTCTCTAAAAAGAGAGAAGACCTGTGGCCCACAGTGAATTTATCTCTACCTTCACAAGCAATCGAGCCCACCTGCCATTGCCATGAGGCCCACACTGGGCCCACTCATCGCCACCACAAGGACCACGCTGGGCCCACTCATCGTCACCATGAGGACAACGCTGGGCCCACACATCACTACCATGAGGACCACACTGGGCCCACTCATCATCACCACCAGGACCACGCTGGGCCCACTCATCGTCACCATGAGGACAACGCTGGGCCCACTCATCACCACCATGAGGACAACGCTGGGCCCACTCATCACCACTATGAGGACCACACTGGGCCCACTCATCGTCACCATGAGGACAACACTGGGCCCACTCATCGTCACCACGAGGACCACGCTGGGCCCACTCATCATCACCATGAGGACCACACTGGGCCCACTCATCGTCACCATGAGGACCACACTGGGCCCACTCATCATCACCATGAGGACGATGCTGGGTCCACTCATCACCACCATGAGGACAACGCTAGGCCCACTCATCACTACCATAAGGACAACGCTGGGCCCACTCATCGTCACCATGAGGACCACGCTGGGCCCAAATGTCACCACCCTGAGGTCATGCTGGGCCCAGTCGAGTTTGTGCTGGGATTACTTGCTGCCACCAATGATAAGTGAAAGGAAGTAAGTAAGCTAAGTAAGTAGTGTAAAGGAAAAAAACAAGAAAAGAGGAAAAAGGAAAAGAAAAACGGGAGAAGCAGATGACTCCCGACACAGAAGCCCTACACGACCATCTGCTGATATACATCGCTGGTTTTGTATTCTATACCTTATCCAACAGAAGAAATTATTCTATGTGCTTTCTTTACCACCTTATCAACCTGTCTAGTCAACTTCAACAACCTGTTGCCATGCATTTCAAAACCTGTCATTTTCTCTACTCTTTTGAATTTCTTCCTCTCTATTGTGTATTCCCTGACTTTGCCTGCCTTCCTCAAATGCACTTCTCCAGACTGAAATTCCACCCACTAAATCAAACATGGACACCTCTTTGAAGTAGACAGCTACTCTCTTCATTATCAGATACACCATTGAAAACCACTTCTCATCTGCAAAGACATTCATCAACATCATATGTTGCTTCCTGTCACCAAACCAATTTTGGATCGAACTCACCAAATTCTCCTGTATACCATGGGCTTTTCTTTTCTGACTAGTCTGCCCTCTGGGGCCTTGTCAGAGACCTTAATAAAATCCAAACAGACCATACCTACTGCACCACCCTCGACAATCCTTACTGCTACTTCCTCAAAGAAATTCAATGTAATAATTCATGTCCTTGCCTTCACAAAATCAGAGTGGCTATCCTTGATCAACCTATCCTGTCCAAGTGATAGAAGAGCTTCTCAACTGATTCTTATAATTTGCCCCCCACTGAAATCAGATTGTCAAGCTAATCATTATTTGGCCAATTACTCACATCTTTCTTTAAAAAAAATGATACAATGACTACAGACCTGCAATTACTCTCACAGTATCCATCGTTTCCTCCCTGGTTTCTTGAACAGCTTGGCATACAAGCCTTTCAGTCCGATATTTTATCCATCTTTAAGGATATTGGTCCCTCCAATGTTTCCTCTCACGTTAAGCATATCATGGCTAATATTTCACAAGCTTACTCTTCAAGTAGAATGTCTGCATCAGTTATCTGCTATGTGCAGACAGATGCAAAGTACTCATTCGGAACGCCATCGATATAGTTTGCATCCATGCATAAGGTATGCTGCACAACTCTGACAGGTCCTACTCTTTTTTTTAGTTGCCCTCTGTTCTTAATGGACTGATAAAACATCTTTGGGTTTTCACTGATTTTATTTGCCATTTTTTTAATATTGTCCTTTTGCTTTCCTACTTTCCTCATCATTTCAACTCTGTAACTTTTTATATTCCTCCAGCTTTCTACAATACTTTGTGACAGTCAATAAACTTTCTGTTCCTGCTCTATTTTATCCTGTATGCTTCTGGAAAACCAGTGAACTCCACATTTGTCTGTACTAATCATGGTATTTATGGTCACTTGCCTGGCCATAGAGTCCCAGCTTTGAATACCTCCTACTGATTTGCCCTGAGTTTTTCTCCAAGAAGTTCTGACCAGTCACTTTCACCAGATCACTTCTCACTTCCATAAAATTTGTCTTACTCAATATCCTTTACCATAATGAAACGAGGTCGAGCAGCATTATGATCACTACTACAATGATAGTCATCCACAGCCATTTCAGTCACTTGCTCAGTTCCACTTCCTAAAGCGTCTTTCATCAAGCTTGGATTGTGTTAGCTAAAGAAGAGTTGTCTTTTTTTTCTGCTCTTTTTGCTTCTAACTTAGCCCCACACTACCGCCTAACTGTAGTAGTGCTTATTTTTCCCCCTGCATCCATGTCGTGTGTGTGCAGGTGTAAGACACAGTGAAAGGCACAAGGTGTAAAATCGTTATTTAATTTTCTTTTTGAGAAGAAAAGAAAACACCCGAGTGGCCAGTGACAAGCAGTGCCCTCCACATCAAAAGGCAATGCTGCGTGATCAAACAGTGAAGGGGAGGGCAGGGATTAAATCAAAATAGAGTTGGAGGGGGAAATAAAACACTCCACTCCCTGCAGCGCCCACCTCTCCCTGGACAACTCAAGGGTGTTGGTGGACACCACGTGCTCCTTCACCAGAGACACTCGGGCTCTAACGTAACTATGGAAGGCGGCAGGCAGTCGGCCCTAATGACCTCCTCTATGGCCCGCTGCCTAGACCTGTTTATGGCCAGTTTGGCCAGGACCAGGAGCAGACCAATGAGAAGAAGAGTTGTCTTGAATGTAGCCCAAATTAGCAAGTCCAATCAGGGACTTCACATTCTATGAGTCCACGGAGTCCAATGGCTGACCTCATTACAATTACTACAGTTAGCACGCCTCAGAAAATCTTGTTCATTAGTATCATTGAAGTGATCAATTATTATTGTTTATGAACTCAGAAGAGAGCCTATATATTTGTTATTCTATTTTCATTCCATTACATGGGTGTCTATTGTATACTTCGAGCACTTGGCTGTCTGCTTTTTATTTCTGAGCTCAATCCATCTCGCCTCAATTAATGAATCATTTAGTGGATCATCCCCCCTCACAGATGTAATTCGTTTCTCAAACAATAAGGCTACATCCCCCTCTCTATCCTGCCTGAAAACTCCTTCTCCAGAGATATTGAGCTGTTATTTTTGGCTGTTTATAAGCCAAATTTTCATTATAGCAATAATATCAAACTGTCATGTACAGATCTGTGCTCTCAGCTCATCAGTTTTATTTACTATACTTCTTGTATTTCCATGCATAGTTTTTAAATTACAAAAATCATATGCTGTGAACTTTTTTTCACTTCTTCTGCCTTTCAGAATCACTTTAGTTAACATACAGTATTTCACCAATTTCTTTGTTTTTGCATCTTAACATTGCCTGCAGACGACCTTTGACCTTGAGGTTGGTTTTTCTTGGCACTGCAGCTGGATGGATGAAGGCTGGAAGGTAAGCTTCTGCTGCTGTCCAAGGCTGTCTAACAGAACAATAACCTTAGCCCCTCTACAGAGCTTAATGTGTGAGCAGTAGCCATCGACAGTGATGGTAGCGTTCCAGTATTAACCATCCTTGACTGTGACTTCACCAAGAGACAAGTCTTGCAGTGCCAGTTTGCCTTTAAAGGCAGCCTTTTGTTTTCACCATACTGATTTTTGTAATGAAAAGGAACTATTGTGTCTTCAAAACTGGCTATCTATCATTTGGGCGTTGTCATCTTCCCAGAAATAGACTTTTTTCAAGCCATCTCATCTGGCTTGCAAAATGGCAGTTAGTGCCTTTTCCACAGGCATCCCCACATTACTGTCAGAGTGCCCTTATGCTTTATACCCTCGATGGCAACTCTGTCCCTGGTCATTCTGTATATTTCATCTTGAAATTTTTGCGGGTGGATTACAGCAGAATTCATGGCTTACGTAAGTCAATCTCTGCTTCTCACCATACTCTCTGTGATGTTTGGTAGTCTGGCCCAGTGATCAGATTGGTCTGAAAGCCCTTCGTCTGCTCAACTTTATTGCCACTTTGCAGGTTTCAATCTTATTTCCATTTGCCTCCTGCATCTGGATTCTGCATCTCATTGCCATTGCCATTGTGTAGTAAGATCAGGTCTATACTCTGGTGAGTGAATATCAGCAGGTTTTATTGAACATAACCATGCATGAGGAACTGTAAGAGAAGACATCTTCTGAAACAGCCCTAGGTTCCAATTCCATGTAATCTGACATCACTAAGATTCCTGCATGCATGCTCAGGAACCTTTCTTCAAGTAAACTATTAGTTACCCCTTTGTTTCAGATTATTCAGTACGTAAATGAAATTATGTATATTCTCATGGTGACATCAGCAGTTTCCATCACTGACTGCCTTATGTCCTAACCTAAAGCACGATAGCATGCTATTATAGCTCTGTGAATTTTTGGGGTTCTTGTACATAACTACAGTTTAAGTAACAGTCCTGTTTGATTATTTGTTCTTTCAGTCATAGACTGATGATCAAGGCTTTTGCTGATTTATCAGCGTTTTTGGGGCTGTGTCAGCTTGTTTGAAATTGCTGTTCAGCTTTCTGTAGTTCTCCAGATTGTTCTATATTTTATATCAAACGAATAGATTGCTTGAAGTTATTACAAGGAGGTTTAATCTCATCTCACAAATTAGATGATGTTACAAATTCCGAGAACTTTGGTTTTGTGATGTCATCTAACTCCCTGTTGGGACTGCTGGCCTATAAATCACACACTTGCATTTTTTATTCCCCATTTTCTAAGTTGGAAAACTAACCCACTTACTTTTTATTTTTGGCATTGATTTCCTACAAGGACAGAGCCAGTGATGAGGAAAGTAGGGCAGCTCTGAATTGCACTGACATGAATGCCTATAACTC
Source organism: Chiloscyllium plagiosum (assembly GCF_004010195.1). Classification (NCBI taxonomy): domain Eukaryota; kingdom Metazoa; phylum Chordata; class Chondrichthyes; order Orectolobiformes; family Hemiscylliidae; genus Chiloscyllium; species Chiloscyllium plagiosum. The sequence continues at coordinate 1,033,155 of NC_057741.1, forward strand.
TTTGGCAGCAAAGTATTTTAGTCTTCTTTTCAGATAGTTAGCTATGGAGAAAGCTTGTTGTAATTTGTTTCCTGGTGACTAACAAAGAAAGCACCAGGGAAATCTTCTATTCAATAAATATTCCTACAAGGAGTGTGAATTTCTTTCAGGCCAGTAGCCTGAAAAAGAACAAAATACAGCAACAAATCTTTGGCTTGTGTCAGCCTTAGACCTTGAGGGCAGAAATTATTGAAGTACTCAAATGTGCTATAAATACGATGACCAATTTGTGAACAAACATGACCTTTATAGGTGCTGTAAATACACTGAAGAAATAGTCCAATCACAAAAGAACTAGAAGAAAGATACACACAAGTCATAGCTGTTCAAGATGAAATTATGTCAATTACTGCACTTTCCTTCAAGCTTTCAACTGCTGTTCCCACTGAGCTTAAACCACTGGAATTACCTCCGTGGCCATTAGATCAGGTCATTAATAGTTATGACAGCAGGTTTCAAACAGCTTAAAGAACGATGGGCATGTCAGCTTCTGATTGAGGTGCAGCAAAGAACCAAAGGTGAAATCAAAGCTTTCGAAAAACCATTACATCTCCTTTCTACTAAGTCAATTGGATAAGGTAGTAGGGGATTATTTTGTCTTATGTTAGAGTTTGAGTTATTATTATGGTAAGTTCTACTGAATGTATTGAGAAATTAATGTTTTTGAGACAATATGAAAATTAAATAATTGTCATCCTAGTCGTTGGGAGCAATGACATGTTTTACAATGTCACCAACACAGGCTCAGAAGTGGCCTGATAACATATTAGAAAACAAATGACCTTGTTACAGTTACTCTGTAACATTCAATGCAACTTCCTTCATTAGTATTCTGGGTACATGCACTTGACATTATCATTGCTCCTCCAGTGACATGTTAAGGATGAAAATGGTCTCTGGTCGTAATGAATCACTAGTTCATTTGACATTCCACCTAGTTTTCTTGGGGAACTTAAAGCACGCTGTCAATTTGCTTTCACTCATTTTATATAACTGACACAGACTGACCAAAAGCTGTCCCACTCTTTGTTCATTATTCTGCAAATTAAGTTATTGCAGGCAGGATATTTGAGGCCAATTGTGATGCATTTTCATAACGGCGAACATTCTTTGCCACTGGCTGGAGATCAGCAGCTGGTATTGAGGGCTCACACTTACTCTTTTTGGCCTACAATGTTCATTACCATCTTGGAGAAAGTGAGGTCTGCAGATGCTGGAAATCAAAGTTGAAACTTTATTGAACGGCGAACATTCTTTGCCACTGGCTGGAGATCAGCAGCTGGTATTGAGGGCTCACACTTACTCTTTTTGGCCTACAATAGGAGTATGTTCATTACCAGCTTGAACTGAAGTCAGTGAACGCAGTATTCAACAGCAATGTTACCTAAAGCTGTTTGGTCCACACTGTTCAGCTCCCAGCCATCCTTAAAACTGAATGAGAACACTATGTATTTAGTCACAGAATAAAATAACCTCAATTTCTTAAATTATTTTAAACTAAATTGTCATTGTCAATGTGCTAAAGCGAACAATTTGGTTGGTACCACAGAGAGTCAGTTGGCATCTTCACAATGTTTTAAACAATGCATTTACAAACAAAATAGCTCACCCTCCTTCACACCCAAACCAGGTAGGGACTGTTTGCCAAGCATCCATGAAACTAAGGTGACAACAAGGATGCTGAGCAGGGGTTACACAAACTCTACACATTCTTACCTGAAATTGAATGTGCTGCCAATGATTTTCCAAAATTTTCCTGGATTCTGGAACAGATTTGGAAGTTAGCAAATCAAATACTGCTAAAGAAAAAGGAGGAAGGGAGAAAGCATGGAATTAATCACAGTATGATCATAAATAATGAACAGATTTATTGGACTTTTAACAATACAAATAGTGGGTAGATAAAGGGGAACAAGTAAATGTCGTATACTTGGATTTCCAAATGATGGTCAGTAGAGTACCAATTAGATGATCAGTAAGATCAAAATATTAATATGCAAGATGAGGGCTAATGGAGTTTGTGGCAATAATGTTCACATGGACAAAGGATCACTTGCTGGGTCTGAAGGAAAGAATATGGCTAAATAGTGAATTTTCAGATTGGCAAATTGTGAAAACTAGGGTGTCACAAGAATCTTGTAGGAGCCACAATCATATGTAAGGAAAATCAATGACTCTGAAGAAGAGAAAGGGAGTAACATATGTGAGTTTAATGATGATACAGATCTGAGTAGGACTATAAATATTTTTAATTGACCTGTTCAGGCATGTTATGACAGACATCTGGACTGGTGAGACTTGAATCCAGGTCCTTTGTGTTACAAGGCCTGTAGGTAGAAATATGAGAAGGCTGTTGAAGAGATGTAGACAAGTTAAGTACATTGTGACTGAAGTGATCGATGGAATAAAATGAGGCCAAGTGGGAGGCTCTTCACTTTACTCACAAAAATATAAAAGAATATCTTTTGCAAGTTCTTAAACGTGTAAGTTTTGATGTTCAGAGGAATTAAAAATAATGGAACACAAAAATTAACATGAAGATACAGGAAGCAATGAGGAAAAGAATTGGCACATTGACCTTTATTGCAAAGCGGTTAGAGTACAAGATTGAGGCAGTCTTGTACAATTGTGCAAAATTTTGGGGACACCACAGCTGGAGTACTCGGTGCAGTTTTGGTCTTTATATTTAGGGAATGTTATACTCTGATTGGAGGTGATACAACAAATGATCACTAGATGATCACCGGGGGGGCACAATGGCTCAATGGTTAGCACTGCTGCCTCATAGCACCAGGGTTCGATTCTAGCCTCGGGCGACTGTCTGTGTGGAGTTTACACATTGTCTGCGTGGGTTTCCTCTGGGTGCTCCGGTTTCCTCCCACAGTCCAAAGACGTACAGGTTAGGTGAATTGACCATGCTAAATTGCCCATAGTGTTAGGTGCATTGGTTACGCATTAAGTTACATTCTTCAACGGCTACTGTCTACCAACAGCTGGTTATTTTCTAAATTTCGTTCTGCGTGATATAATAAAAATCACGTGGTTTCACAAAGGACCCATGGTCTTCCTTATTCCTGGTTTCATAAGACTCCTTTTTTGACTTGTTCAAAGGCTATGTTTAACCAGAGGATCTCAAACTGTGAGCCTTAGTATCCACCATCTCAACCCCAATTTCCCCAGTCACTCCTTGAAGTCAGTTATTTCTTGTACCAGTAAAGATTGGTCTTGTTGGCAAGGACACTGTGTGTACATTGGAGAACCAAGATGATAAACGTCATGATAATTGACAGAATTTGCAGTTGACCTGGAACTGGTCAAAAACTCTAACTCCTGGTTGCAGTGGGTTTTAAGAATCTGCACTTTCTCTAAATAAATATGCACTTTTAATCATTTATACTTTAAAAGGTAAGTGTGTGACATCAGGTAAATAAGCTGTCCATGTTACCTACAGATTTTCTCTTTCTGGCAAAATTTCTACCAATTTCTTCTGATTTGAAGTGATGATTTCTTGCTGATGTGTATTTTTGTTATCATCTTGTACTTCACTCAAGTGTCCAATTTTCATTTGTGAGCCTAAACACTATGCATTTCAGTTCATTTAAACAGACTGATCCTAATTGATCCTAATCTAATTCCAATTTGGTTTCAGAATATGTGCATTGCTAGCAGACATTATTTGTGGCAGTAAATGAGAAGGAAATGTGATCAGCTTTCTCTTACTTTTTGAGGTCTATTCTATGGCCTTTTACCAACACTCAGATAAAACATACCAGGATCTAACATGGAAGTTTTTGATATTTTCTAAACAACCTGTTCAGAGATGTTGTGATGCACCTTTGGAGCAGGTGCAATTTGAACCCAGGCATCCTGATAAAAGCAGAAGGTGTATTGTCTATGATTTGTTTTCTTGCTTTATTTCTGGAATTCCATTATACACATCCAAATGGTTTTCACAACCAAATTACCTATGACAGTTTTCACCTATTAACCACCACCAGTAGATAACCTATGTTCCAACTTGTCAATTTATGAGCAAAACCCATTAACCACGATGCAGAAATGCCAAAAGAGAGGAAGAGGGCAAAATCAAAATGGAGCTGGAAGGCATCAGCACCTGGCCTGTTTATCCTTTTGCATCTGGAACTGCTCTTACACATAACTGAACTTCATCTCTACCACCATGGTACTTTTTTAATCTTTTAATCACCAACATTAAATCACCCACCTTTTCCAATTGATTAAATTACACACAAAATCTTGCTCCCATATCCAAGTTTCCTTTCTCCTCCAAAGGAGGGGTTCATGGTTAAAAAAATACATTGTCATTACCTAAACCAGTGTAGCCACATGGATTAGAGCTGGGTTAATCATTTTTCTTAATATTATTTCTATTAGATATAATCCCCTTTAACCAAACAGCCAACATTATGGGAAACAATTGTGACACAACAGATTTGAATCCATTGGAGTAAATACAGAAATGATTTACAAGAACAGTTCCAGGGATGAAGAACTTCAATTTGGAGGAAAATAATGGAGAAGTTGGGATTGTTTCCCTTAGCTGGGAGAAGATGAAGAAGAGAGTTGATAGAAGTTTTCAAATCATGAGTAGCTGAAGAGAAAGTGTTCCTAATTATGAAAGGAACAAGAAATGCTTTGCAAAAGAAGCAAATATGAGATGCAAAAAATCCTTTCAATACAGCAAGTTAGGATATGGAATGCACTGCCTGGAAGGGTGGTGGAAGCATCTTCAATTGAGGTATTCAAGTGGGCATTTGAATAATTATTTAAATAGAAACAAAGTGCAAGGGTTTGAGGAAAAAATAAGAGATTGACACTAAGTCGTAATGATCAGAGAGCCAGTGGAGACAGAATTGGCTGAAAGATCTCTGTTTGCATCACCGCAATTCTGTGATTTGTGATTTTGAATGGAGGCTGTTCAGAGGTCTGACAGGAGAAGTAACCAAATTGAAGAGATTCAAGCATGGGGCTGCAGGGAAGATTGGCCAGGACTAGGGAGGCAAAAGTATATTCAAGGTCTTTGGAGGAGAAAGGAAACTTGGATATGGGAGCAAGATTTCAAGGATAGAGAGTATAAGTGATTTTGAAAGGATCTAAACAATTGATTCTTATCAGAGAAATAAGTCTTTAAATATTTGACAAAGGGGCTACGTGCAATTGGAGGAAGGGGAGAAAAAGGATTGAAATCTGTTTTAAGCACTGTTGTAGTCAATTTAGGCATAATGGCCGATGTTGTTTCTGTGTTAGCTTTTATAATACTATGATTCCTCCAATGTTTGATATCTCATTTTTTTAATCACAATTCTTTTGTGTATTCATAACATGAAGATAAAGGCTCTTTTGGTCAGTGTGTAGACTCTAGATCCTTCCAAGAATGAAAGACTTCATTCGACTATTATTAATAGGATAGAAAACACATCAGGATGAACGAGGGTAATTTGGCTTTTGGTGATAATGTACTTCATTGGAATTCAGCCACCTATAAAGCATCTCCATCAAAATGAAGCACTATTATCAAAATTCGGAATGATTCCCAATTTATCTACAGAAGATAAGAGCAAGCATGGAGCTCTTGTTCTGGTTTCTATTTGTAAACTGACTTCAGAGCCAGTTTGCCAGGTGAGCAAAAAGGACAATCATTGGTGTTCCTCAGTTAATTAGTTTCCTAAAGTTTTTTTTTATTTTATTGTTATTTGATCATCAGAAGCTTCTGAAGTCAATTAAATTGTAATTAATTGAGCTGCTTGGCAAGATGATGGCCTGCAATCCAAGTCTTGCATGCATAGAACACAATGGGCAGTATTATTGTTTCATAGATTTTTGTGTAGACAGATTTATTTACCATTGTTCCAAGACTGGTGTCTGATGTCTGCTGCAGGCCACACTGAATTTGGCAATTCTTGTACAGGTGTCGTCAAGAGATATCTCAAGCGAGTTTGATATTGAAATGAAATGTAAGTTACAGCAGTACGTGTTCATGGACTGAAATCACAGACTAGGCTGGTACACTACTTCAGATATCTTTGTGCTGATTGTAAGGTTGAAGATGACCCATTAGCTGAAGACTTGGTCCATGTAATATTGCATACCCAGCACTGAACCAGCAGTTAGTGCATAGTCAATGGCAAACAAAAAATTGCGATGTAGACTTTGTAGACTTTGCTTAGAGTCAAATCAGACTGAGCAGCTTTCTGTCCATTTGATATCTGATTTTGATGCCAGTATCAGAATTATAAAACACATTAGAAAGCATGGCAAAGAGGAAAAAAAGTGCTCAAGAGGGTTGGTGTTTGCACGTGGATCTGGAAGGCTCACTACCACCTAGGGAATGCATAAGCATGCTGTCGTAAAATTGTCAGCGTATTGGGATTGGTTTCTCAGGGAAACTGAACTTCTCATTAACATACAAAGGTCATTATAGAGACTGAGAAAATGACTTTGGTCAAGACAAAAACTTGGTGCAGAGGTCCACATGCTATTCTTGGCATTTCCCTTGGTGCTGTATAACTACAAACATTATGTCAGTGGTACCTCAACCTTTTCTGAAACCACTCTGACCAAGCAAACCTTGGTTAAAATGTTAAACCAAATGGTTCAGCAGGATTCAGGCTGTTGATGGAGAGGATTGTAGTCCTTCCATGATTGTTGCAGAATTAACAAATTCCTTTCCATTGAGCAGGTTGACAGTGAGGCATGTTTGTGCTCTTGTACCCATGCAGATTGAATAGCATGAGTCCCTGGAGGAGGGTCATCAAGACAGAAATTGATTGCAAATTGTGGATAGTTTCTTCATTGACCCATGAAGGCAAAGTGAGCATGAGATTAAAATATTTTGACTATTTTTCTCGAATTAATTTTTATCTCAAAGCAGTATTGATCTGTCTGCATCAATGATTAGTGGTGACCCAGCAGATTTGTTCTCGTAAATGGATTTCACTGTCTTTGTGAGCTGCAAATGCCTGAAGTCTTTCTGTTTTCTGATTTAGCCAAACGTTTTGCAATTCTCTGAGCTTGCATTGGACAGTCCTGTGGATGTTTGGTGGAAACTGTATTTGGATAGTGATGGCTTGTAGAATCAATGTTTCTCCCCAGTAGCTTCTACATTCCCTCATTATTTTCATCAAACTGATCTTATTGCTTATCAAGGGCCAAGGGTCAAGGGCCAGGATCAAGGGCCTCTTAGAATTATGAAGTGTCCTGTTGGTTGTCTAGTCATCCTCAATGCAGTGAGTGTTCATTTTCACTGTACAGACGCGATAGTCATGTTTCTTTCAATTAGATTTAATTTTGACTGGTTGTCTGTAGCCATTCTTTGATTCTATGGTAGAAACTTAAATCGTCATGGTATTATTTAAAAAAAGGTAATTTTTCCCTGTGTTCTGCCAGTGTTTATCACTCTTAATATCTTTTTAATGCGTCATCATTTATTTCAATCCTATTTTGGTGAAATTGTTGCACTCAAAATCTCTACTTTGCAATAACAACTCCTTTTCAGAAATACTCATTGATTGTAAAGTGTTTCTGCCAGACCTGAAATTGTCAGAGGTAAGATGGAAATGTTTTCCATTTGTACCAGTTGATTGATGAAATGGAACATTTAAATCTGTGAAATGTGACCTCTCTCTTATGCAGAAGTACTCTGACATCTCCTCAAGTTGAAATCAATATTATTTAAAGCTTATATTTGAAAATTTGAAAAATAGGGAAGTGTTAAAAATGTATCATATGTTAGTCTATATAATTCTTTCAGAACTTCAAGATTTCAGTGATATTGACAAGGTCACATTTACTTATCACAAGATATTCTGTGGCAATGGACCTTTAGCATGAATATTGCAGTTCTGTAATACTGCTGCAGTGATGCAGGTAGATAGGAAATGCCCACATGCTGAACCAATGAGTGGTGATACATGTCCAAAACAGGACAGTTATAGGATCAGGCCTTCAACAAAATATGACACAAAAGGAAAATAGAATGGCTACTAGAAATATGAAATAAAAATAGAAAGCATCAGAAGGTTTAGGTTTATCTCCATCAACTCATGTAAATGTACAAAATTTCAGAGTCTATTACTGGGTTTGCCAACTGAAAATATTTTGGACAATATTTGCCCCTCATTGAACAACACACAAAAAGATTTTGTCTGTTCATCATCACATTATTAAATATGGTTTTGGTCACTTTACTCAGTGAGTTTAAAAGTCTTTTTTTTAATGTTCAATTTATGTTTCAAACTGATGGATTAAAAACTATTATTTGACGAAAGTGTGCTTTTGTGACATTACTAATATTTCATAGCAAGGGATGTTATAGCATCAAATGAACAGATTCTCTCCATGACCATAAGGAGTTTGGTTTCAGCATCTGCATGAGGAAGGTAAAGGTGGACTTGGTAATGCCACTGTTAATCAGCATTACCAAGGTGACACTAACACATATCTAAGCTCAACAATCACTAATGTTCTGTCACTTGACACTGGAATTACACATGCATTGCAAAAGCTGCAGCTCTTAGGTACAAGCTGAGTGAGAAAGAGTGGAACAATATCAAATTTACCGAGAATATCAAAACTGTGAATCTACCATGCCTGAATCCTCTGTGAATGCCTCTTCAGTAGTAAGTCCTTCACCCTTACATTAAGCAAGAGAAAAGGTTGAAAAGATTGAATTTCCACACTCATTATCTTTGCCTTCACTGTCTCTTGGCAGGAGTCTCCAAATCAGAGATCTTGAGTATATTAATTCTATCGGCATGCACTTATTACAAGCTGACGACATTGGTGCTGGCTCGACCATTTTCATCCGATGTATAAAAAACATCCAAAAACTTGCTGTGTGATGAACTGGCCATTGGTGACAAGGACACCCAGAAACCAAATATAACATGACAGACATCAGCACAGATAATTGGGAAATCATTGCAGCTGTGAACTGCAGAGACTGACTGTTTTAAACAGCCTTGGAAGATACAAAGAGAAATGGAAGGCTCAGCTTGCCAAGAAGTCAGCCCAGCGAAAACAGGTCAGCAAATCCTTTACCTTCATTGCTGAGTGTTTTCAAATTTGCAGAGACGGCCTGACCAGTGTGGTACTCCTGAAACATATCAGCTATGTTCAATACAGAGGAGACCACCAAGTAAATCATGTTCACACAAAAGGAAGTAACGAACAGATTAAACCAAGGAGAGTTAATAGATGTTATCTACCTGGACTTCAATAAGGCCTTTGACAAAGTGCCGCACAGGAAGCTATTGAGTAAGAAAAGGGCCCATGGTGTTCAAGGCAAGGTATTAGCATGGATAGAAGCTTAGCTATCTGGCAAAAGGCAAAGAGTGGGGATAGAAAGGTCTTTCTCAGAATGGCAGCTGGTGACAGGTGATGTTGCACAAGAGTTAGTGTAGGGACCACAACATTGCACATTAATGTTCTAGCTGAAGGAACTGAGGGCATTTTGGCTAGGTTTGCAGATGATACAAAGATAGGTAGAGGGACAGGTGGCATTGAGGAGGTGGGGAGGCTGCAGAAGGACTTGGACAGGGTTAGGAGAGTGGGCAAAAAAGTGGCAGATGGAGTACAACACGGAAAGTGTGAGGTCATGCATTTTGGTAGGAAGAATAGAGGCATGGACTATTTTTTAAATGGGTAGAAAATTCAGAAGTCTGAAGTGCAAAGAGACCCGGGGGTTCTAATCTCAGATTCTCTTAAGGAAAACTTGAAATTTGAGTCAGTAGTAAGGAAGGCAAATACAATGCTGATACTTATTTTGAGACAACTTGAATGTAAAAGCAAGGATGTACTTCTAAGGCTCTATAAGGCTCTGGTCAGACTCATAGAGTATTGTGTGCAGTTTTGAGACTCATATCTCAGGAAGGATGTGCTGGTCCTTGAGTGGGTTCAGAGGAGGGTCACCAGAATTGTCCCAGAAATGAAAAGTTTGACATATGAGGAATGTTTGAGGACTCTAGGTCTATACTCAATGGAGTTTAGATGGATGAGGGGGGGTCTAATTGAAACTTGCAGAATACTGAATGGCCTAAACACAATGGATGTTCGAAAGATGTCTCCATTGGTAGGAGACGTTAGGACCCAAGGTATAGCCTTAGAGTAAAGGGAAGGTCTTATAGAACAGAGATTAGATTACTTACAATGTGGAAACAGGCCCTTCGGCCCAACAAGTCCACACCGACCCGCCAAAGCACAACCCACCCAGACCTATTCCCCTACATTTACCCTTTCACCTAACACTACGGGCAATTTAGAATGGCCAATTCACCTAACCTGCACATTTTTGGATTGTGGGAGGAAACCGGAGCACCCGGAGGAAACCCACGCAGACACAGGGAGAATGTGCAAACTCCACACAGAGAGTCGCCTGAGGCAGGAATTGAACCCAGGTCTCTGGCGCTGTGAGGCAGCAGTGCTAACCACTGTGCCACCGTGTCACCCATCATAAAGAGATAGGAGAAAATTCTTCAGCCAGAGAGTGGTGAATGTATGGAAATCATTGCCACAGAACGCTATGGAGGCCAGGTCATAGAATATATTTAAGACGGAGATAGATAAGTTCAAGGGTTACAGGGAGAAAGCAGGAGATTGGGTTTAAGAAACTTAATCAGCCGTGATTGAATGGCGGAGCTGACTTGATGAGCTGAACAGCCTAATTTCTGCTCCGATGTCTCATTGTTTTATGGTCTTCGGGTGTAAAATATTAGATTTGCAATAATCAGTCTGATATGATAATTTTCAGATTAAACTATATTGTCAAAACGTGATCTCATTAAATAATTGTGACATAACTAATTACATACAAAATATGAAATCAAAGCATTTTGAATCAATTCTCACATTGTATAATAAAATAATATTTTAAAATCGACTGTGTAGAAGATCTCATCCATATCTCATGATGAGGTTAGTTTTCACATAGGCTAGTGCCCACAGTTCCCATTGGAATGAGCTACCAGTCAGAATCAGAAATTTAGCAGGATTGTTTGCAGAGGACTGGGGTTTGGAGAAAGTGGCAGTAGGTGTAGAAGCAGGAATATCAGGGAAGGAAGATCTGACAAATGTCAAGGTTCTTCCCATTAGAAAGGCTAAAATTCAAAGGTTACCTGGTGACCGTTACAGCAAATGAGCAGTGTGTGGGAGGAAAAGCAAAAAGTAGGTGAGACAAAATATTGAAGTACGTTGTTAAAAAGAAAAATGTATTAAATAACACATCCAATTATTCAGCACCCTTTCAAATCTTAATCATCCAGGCAGTCAATATATTTAATTCAAAGATGCCATCTATGTATTTTTTTAACAATGATTTCATTAATGCTGAGAGAATTCTTTATGTAATATCTGCTCTGTGAAAGATTTTATCGTTAGAAACTCTTGTTATCACTGTTGCACACAATGCTCATGCACAATTTATTAAAGCAATCATTGATAGCTGTGAGTCTCACAGCATTGGACTGTGTGGTGCCAACCTGGTCATTGAGATTAGTATTGATTTCCACACTTCCTATAAACATCGAACATCAAACATAGAACTGTACAGCACAGGAATTGGCCCTCGGGCCATGATGTTATGCCAAGCATGATGCCAAATTAAACTAATCCCTCCTGCCTCCCTTTGGTCAATATCCCTCCATTCTTTGCATATTCATGTGCTCATCTGGAGCTCCCTAAAACACCCTTATTGTATCTGACTCCACCACATCCCCTGGCAGCACATTCCAGACTCCTCCCACTCTAAGTCCCTCACATCTTCTTCGCAATTTCCCCTCTCACCTTAAATGCATGACCCCTGGCTTTAGATATTTCAGCTCTGGGAAAAAGATTCTGACCATTAACCCCATCTGTGCAATTCATAATTTTATAGACTTTTATCAAGTCTCCCCACAGCGTCCGCCGCTCCAGAGAAAACAACCCGGGTTTTTATAGCCTCTCCTTAGAGCTCATACCCTCTAATTCAGGCAGCATCCTCATAAACTTCTACTGTACCTTCTCACAAGCTTTCACATCCTTCCCGGCCTTCTTGTGATGCGGTAAACAGAGTTGAACGCAATACTGTAAGCGTGGCCTAACCAAAGTCTTATAAAGCTGCAACATGGCATCCTGACTCTTCTACTTAATTCCCCAACCAATAAAGGCAAGTATGCCATATGCCTCCTTTACCACCATATCTACTTGCGTGGCCACTTTCAGGGAGTTATGGACTTGAGCCCTAAGATCCCTCTGAACATCAATGCTGTTCAGGGTCCTGCCATTAACTACACTTTTCTTTAACATTTGATCTCCCAAAGTGCAGCTCCTCACACTTACCTGCATTAAACTCCATCTGCCATTTCTCCACCCATATCTGCAACCTAATCTCTCTATCCTGCTGTATCCTTTGTCAATCTTCTACACTATCCACAACTCCACCAATCTTTATATTATCTGTAAGCCATCTCCAGTTTCATTCAAGTTATTTATATATATCATAAACATATAAACACACATACATATCATGGGGAGAGGTGGCTTAGTGGCATTGTGACTGGACTGTTAATCGCGAGACCCAGATAAAGTTCTGGTGACCCAGGTTCGGATCCCAACATGGCAAATGAAAAATCTGCCAATGAGTCAAATAAAACTTTGGAATTTAGAGTCCAATGGTGACCATGAATCCATTATTGATTGTCAGAAAAAACCACCACGAATGTTCTTCAGGGAGGGAAACTGACATACTTACCTGGTCTGGGAGAAAGTGAGGACTGCAGATGCTGGAGATCAGAGCTGAAAATGTATTGCTGGAAAAGCGCAGCAGGTCAGGCAGCATCCAGGAGCAGGAGAATCGACGTTTCGGGCATGAGCCCTACTTACCTGGTCTGGCCAACATGTGACTCCAGAACCACAGCAACATGGATTGACTCTTAACTGTCCTCTGGGCACTTAGGGGCAGGCAATAAATTCTGGCCTAGCCAGTAACGTGCTCATCCATGAATCAATAAACAAAAAACAACAGCAGAGTTCCCAACAGCTTCCTGCAGAACACCACTTGTCACAGACCTCCAGCCAGAAAAACACCCTTCCACCACTACCCTCTGCCTTCTATGGGCCTGCCAATTCTGAATCCATGCAGTCAAGTCACTGTGGATCCCAAGCATCCTGGTCATTGAGATTAGTATTAATTTCTACACTTCCTATAAACATAAAACTGTACAGCGCAAGAATAGGCCCTTGAGCCCACGATGTTGTGCTGAGCATGACACCAAATTAAACTAATACCTTCAGCCTATCCTTGGTCGATATCCTTCCATTTTTTGCATATTTTTGGATGAGCCTACCATGAGGGAGAGTGTTGAAAGAATTAGTAAAATCAATGCAAAAAAATGTACGTAAACCATAATTCCTTTCATGACGTCAAGAAACTCCAAACGTCTGTATAACCAATTAAACTGCTGCAATGTAGTCAGTCTCATAATATCGGAAAAAAGTAGATTATTTGTATATAGCATGATCTCATCAAAAACAATTTGATAATCATCAAATAGTCTTTCTTTTTGGCAATGTTATTGAAAGAGCAATAGTGGCAAGGATACTAGAGAGCCCAACTGTTTTTGTTCTAATGAGCACTACAGGACCTCTACAACCACCAGAGAGGTTAGAGGGCCCCCTCAGTTTAAAGTTTCATTCAAAAGACAGCAACTCCAACACTGCTGCAGTATATTGTCCACTGTGACATTTCGAGATCAAACCACAATGTTCTGACTCAGAACTGAGTGCAGTCTGCCTTGCCACTCATAGCAACCTGTAATATTTTGGAATGCTGTCATAAGGTCATAGAGTCATAGAAATGTACAGCACGGAACCAGACCCTTCGCTCCAACTCATCCATGTCAACTAGGTATGCCAAATAATCGAGTCCCATCTGCCAGCACCCAGCCCATATCCCTCCAAACCCTTGCTATTCACAGACCTATCCAGATGCCTTTTAAATGTTGTAATTGTACCAGCCTCCACCACTTCCTCTGGCAGCTCATTCCATACACGTACCACCCTCTGTGTGAAAAAGTTGCCCGTTAGGTCTCTTATATCTTTCCACCTCACCCTAAACCTATGCCCTCTAGTTCTGGATTTCCCCACCCCAGGGAAAATACCCTGTCTATTTATCCTATCCATGCCCCTCATGATTATATAAACCTCTACAAGGTCACCCCTCAGCCTCCGACATTCCAGGGAAAACAGCTCCAGCATATTCAGCCTCTCCCTATAGCTTAAATCCTCCAACACTGGTAACATTCTTGTAAATCTTTTCTGAGCCCTTTCAAGTTTCACAACATCCTTCCAATAGGAAAGCATACCAAACGCCTTCTTCACTATCCTATCTACTTGTGACTCTACTTTCAAGGAGCTATGAACCTGCACTCCAAGGTCTCTTTGTTTAGCAACACTCCTTAGGACCTTACCATTAAGTGTATAAGTCCTGCTAAGATTTGCTTTCCCAAAATGCAGCACCTCACATTTATCTAAATTAAACTCTATCTTCCACTCCTCAGCCATTTGGCCCATCTGATCAAGATCCCATTGAAATCTGAGGTAACCTTCTTTGCTGTCCACTACAACTCTGTTCTGCCCTCATCAATCCTCTTTGTTACTTCTTTAAAAAAAAACTCAATCAAGTTTGTCAGACATGATTTCCCACACACAAAGTCATGTTGAATACCCCTAATCAGTCCTTGCCATTCCAAACACATGTACATTCTGACCCTCAGGATTCCCTCCAAAAACTTGCCCATCACCGACATCAGGCTCACTGGTCTATAGTTCCCTGGCTTGTCCTTACCACCCTTCTTAAACAGTGGCACTATGTTAGCCAACCTCCAGTCTTCCGGCAACTCACCTATGACTATCAATGATACAAATATCTCAGCAAAGGACCCAGCAATCACTTCTCTAGCTTCCCACAGAGTTCTAGGGTACACCTGATCAGGTCATAGAACATAGAACATAGAAGAATACAGCGCAGTACAGGCCCTACAAATATCTCAGCAAAGGACCCAGCAATCACTTCTCTAGCTTCCCACAGAGTTCTAGGGTACACCTGATCAGGTCATAGAACATAGAACATAGAAGAATACAGCGCAGTACAGGCCCTTTGGCCCTCGATGTTGCGCCGATCCAAGCCCACCTAACCTACACTAGCCCACTATCCTCCATATACCTATCCAATGCCCACTTAAATGCCCATAATGAGGGAGAGGAGAAAGTGAGGTCTGCAGATGCTGGAGATCAGAGCTG